>NW_020261828.1:0-3243 GCF_003255815.1 Theropithecus gelada
TCTCCAGCTCCCAAACCCTCAAACTTCAAGTGACACAGCGGACCCTCCCCACAGTTAAACAGCAGCACAGGCTCTTCCCCAAATCTCCAGATCCATGACCCTCTGACTTAAATGCTCAAAGCACCGGCTCCTCCCAAGGTCTCCAGTTCTACAACAATCAAACTATACAGCAGCACTAGCTTCTCCCCAGGCCTACAGCTCCACCACCCGCACACTAGACACTGAGACTACCTCCTCCCCGCTCTCCGGCTACACGACCCTCAGACTTGAAGAGCAGCAGCAGCTCCTCCCTGTACCTCAGGCCCCATGACCCTCAGACTTGAACAAGAGCAACACCAGCTCCCCCCCAGGGCTCCAGCTTCAGTTACCCACAGATATAAACAGCAGCACCAGCTCTTCCTGAGACCTCCAGCTCCACTACTCTCAAACCGGAACACAGCACCAGCGCCTCCTTGGGTCTCCAGCTCCACGACCCTCACACTAGAACAGTAACACCGGTTCCTCCCTGGATCTCCAGCTCAATGACTCTCAGACTTGAAAGGCAGCACCGGCTCCTCACAACGGTTCTGGCTCCAAGACCCTCAAACTAGAATAGCAGCAGTTGCTGTCCTTGGGTCTCCAGCTCCACATCCCTCAAAGTAGAAGAGCAGACCTGACTCTTGCCCGAGTCTCCAGCTCAAGTCTGAGGGTTGTAGAGCTGGAGACCCAGGGAGGAGTCAGTGCTGCTATTCTAGTTTGAGGGTCGTGGATCTGGAGACCCAGGGTGGAGCCGGTGCTGCTGTTCTAGTTTGAGGGTCATGGAGCTGGAAGACCCCGGGAGGAGCTGCTGCTGCCGTCCTAGTTTGAAGGTCATGGAGCTGGAGAACCGGGGAGGAGCCATTTGAACAGCAGCACCGGCTCCTCCCCAGGTCTCAGGCTCCATGACCCTCAGACTTAAAAAGCCATAGTACGGGCTTCACCCTGGGTCTTCAGCTCTACAGCCTTCAGACATGAACAGCAGCAACACCGGCTCCTCCCCCTGTCTCCAGTTCCCTGAACCTCAAACGACAACAGCAGTACCGGCCTCTCCTCAGGTCTCCAGATACACGACCCTCAAAATAAAATGGTATTACCGGCTCCTCCCTGTTTCTCCAGCTCCCAAACCCTCAAACTTCAACTGACACACCGGATCCTCCCCACAGTTAAACAGCAGCACGGGCTCTTCCCCAAAGCTCCAGATCCACGACCCCCTGACTTATGGCGGTAACACCAGCTCCTCCCTAAGTCTCCAGTTCTGCGACCCTCAAACTACACAGCAGCACCGGCTCCTCCCCAGGTCTACAGCTCCACCACCCTCACACTAGACACCGAGACTACCTCCTCCCCGCGCTCCAGCTACACGACCCTTACACTTGAACAGCAGCAGCGGCTCCTCCCTGTACCTCAAGCCCCATGACCCTCAGACCTGAACAACAGCAACAACAGCTCCCTCCGGTGTCTCCAGCTCCACAACCCTCAGCCTTAAACAACAGCAGCACCAGCTCCCCTCCCCCGGTGTCTCCAGCTCCACCACCCTCATACTAGAACAGCACCAGTCAGTCCTACCTGTGTCTCTGGCTCCATGATCCTCAAACTACAACAGCAACACCGGCTCCTCCCTGGATCTCCAGCTCAACAACTCTCAGACTTGAGAGGCGGCACCGGCAACTCCCCAAGGCTCCAGCTCCACGACCCTCCGATTTGAACAGCGGTAGCACCACCTCCTATCCACGTCTCCAGCTTCATGACCCTTAAACTAGAAAAGCAGCACCACTGCCTCCCTGGGTTTTCAGCTCCAAGAACCTAAGACACGAATGGCAGAACCGGCTCCCCCCTAAGAGCTCCAGCTCCAGGACCCACAGATTTGAATGCGAGCACCAGCTCCTCCCGGGATCTCTACCTCCACTACCCTCAAACTAGAACAGCAGCACCAGCTCCTCCCCCTGTCTCCACTTCCTCGACCCTCAAACTACAACAGCAGTACCAGACTCTCCCCAGGTCTCCAGATACACGACCCTCACAATACAATGGCATGACCGGCTGCTCCCTGGTTCTCCAGCTCCCAAACCCTCAAACTTCAACTGACACACTGGATCCTCCCCACAGTTAAAGAGCAGCACGGGCTGTTCCCCAAAACTCCAGATCCACGACCTTCTGACTTAAATGGCGGTAGCACTGGTCCCTCCCTAGGTCTCCGGTTCCATGACCCTCAAACTCCACAGCAGCACCGGCTCCTCCCCAGGTCTACATCTCTACCATCCTCACACTAGACACCAAGACTACCTCCTTCCCACGCTCCAGCTACATGACCCTCAGACTTCAACAGCAGCAGCGGCTCCTCCCTGTACCTCAAGCCCCATGACCCTCAGACAACAGCAACACCGTCTGCCCCCCAGGGCTCCAGCTCCAGAACCCACATATTTAAACAGCAGCACCAGCTCCTCTCTGGTTCTCCAGCTCCAAAAGCCTCAGGCATGAACAACAGCACCCGCTCCTCCCTGTGTCTCCATATTCACTGCCCTCACTAGAACAGCAACAGCGGGTCCTCCCTGGATCTCCAGCTCAATGACTCTCAGACTTGAAACGAAGCACCGGCTACTCCGTGGGTCTCCGGAACTACGACACTCAAAACAACACGGATCCTCCCTGGGTCTGCACCTCCACTACCTTCAAACTAAACAAGACCCTTCCTCCTGGGGTCACCAGCTTCCAGACCCTCTTACTACAACAACATTGCTCCTCCCTGGGTCTGCAGCTCCACGACCCTCAAACTGGAACAAGACCTCTCCTCTCTGGGTCACCAGCTTCCAGACCCTCAAAATACAACATTGCTCCTCCCTAGATCTACAGCTCCACGACCCTCAAACTACAACATGACCTCTCCTCCCTGGGTCGACAGCCTCCAGACCCTCGAGCTTCAACATCATTGCTCCTGCCTGGCTCTGCAGCTCCACGACCCTCAAACTAAAACATGACCTCTCCTCCCTGGGTCGCCAGCTCCCAGACCCTCTTACTACAACAACATTGCTCCTCCCTGGGTCTGTAGCTCCACGACCCTCAAACTAGAACATGACCTCTCCTCCCTGGGTCGCCAGGTTCCAGACCCTCGAACTTCAACAGCATTGCCCCTGCCTGGGTCTGTATCTCCACGACCCCCAAACTAGAACAAGATTTCTCCTCCCTGGGTCGCCAGCTCCCGGACCCTCTTACTACAACAACATTGCT
>NW_020261829.1:0-3243 GCF_003255815.1 Theropithecus gelada
TTTTCTCCCATTCTGTAGGTTGCCTGTTCACTCTGATGGTAGTTTCTTTTGCTGTGCAGAAGCTCTTTAGTTTAATGAGATCCCATTTGTCAATTTTGGCTTTTGCTGCCGTTGCTTTTGGTGTTTCTTAAGGGGAAAATAGGTAATATGGTGAATGGAGTTTAATGACTGTGAATGATGGAGTGTAAATTGAAGCTGAAATGTGAGATTGAGAAGACATAGTTCTGGGTTTTTTAAATGTAGGATTTTCTTAGTTGTCAGAAATGTATGCCAATTGTTCACAAACATTTTCAGTCTCATTCCATGTTACAGGATTGACTTGGGTAAGTAGCTGCTAAAGCAGAGACTTTATTTTTTTTGACCAGTTTGCATCTAAGTGAGGCCATATGACCTGTTCTTAACAATGGAATTTGAAGGGTGATGTGTGTCACTTCCAGTCTAGCATGGTCACCAAAATAAAAGCTTTCTTTACCATCTTTTTCCCAGTTCTTGGCCAAAGAGAAAAGGATTCTGAAGTCCTAGCAGAAGATACTGCCAAAAGATGGAAGCCTGTGTTCTTGGTTACCCTACCTAGTAATAAAAGCAATTTCAACTTTATTCTGATAGTCTACTGAATGCCTTACAGGAAACAAACTCAAACAGTATTGCAGAAGAAGGCTGGCTCTGATGTCAGGGACAGACTGTTGAGACAATTAGCTAAAAGTAGGGAAACTACTAAGGAAGGTATTAAACTAATTCTAACAGAGCTGGGAAGTGTAAAATTAAGGAAGTGGCATAAGAAAGGAGAGAATCAGCGAACAGGTGCAAACACAATTATTAGAGGTAGAACTGATAGGACTGGTTGGACTTGGGGGATGAGTGAGAATGAAGAGTGTAAAAGAAACACCGGAGACATCTTGTCTCTGTGACCAGCACATAAAAGTCATAGGCTAGAATATTTTGGCTTAACTTACTATATTGGCTGATTATAAGTGCTGCCAAAAGACTCACTACCCCTTGAGTAGCCTCAAGAGACTGAGTTCTTCACTACTCAAATGTCCACAAGGATGGCAAATGACCATTTGCTAAAGATGTTATAAAGGGCTTTTTCCATGAGGAACAGATTCTTGTAAAAATCTAACTTCTTAAGTTTCTGACAATTTAAAGTTTTATAATTTAGCAATTATACTGGGTGGTATTTATATTTCAATAATTTATATGAAAAAATTAAGGTAAATTTCAAATAACAGAAATGTATAGACAATAAATCATTTGATGTCGTGTTCATGACTGCCCACTGTAAACAAACAGATCCTCCCTTACGCCAGATGATTCTAGTGACTCATGAGCATGGCAGAGTTCTGTTGTCTGTAGGCTTGAGGTATTATCATTATCCTTTAGTTTTAGTTCATGAGTATTCAGGAATTACATTCACATTTTGACTAACATTTAGCACTATCTACATCATGTAATTAATAAAACGTTCTTATAATGATGAACAATTATAAATTTTAGATGTGGCACACACATTTTCTGTTGTTTTTTTCCTAAAGTAATTACCAAAATATGTTTTGTGATTTCCATTCAGTGTACAGTTTATATTTTACAATATAACCTTCAATGTTCCAAATTTTACTATTTCTCTTTACAACCTCTTCCTCATTTTTCACAGAGTCTTTTACTTCTCTACCTGTGAAATTTCATCTACTGCAGAATAGCATTGTTTCCACATTATGTAGTGTCAGGAACTACATAGATCTGTACATTATTGCTTCTGTGAGTGCATATTTTGTGTCCACTGCTGATTTGCATGGAGTCTGCTGTCACTTTGTTCTTCATGTATAGTTTTTTTTGTTTGTTTGTTTGTTTTGTTTTGTTTTGTTTTTCATTCTTGACAGCTGCTTCAATAGCACTTTGCCATTGGATTGGCCATGATGAGGAAAAGATGCTACATGTTCAGATTCTGATGACACAGCAAATTGCAAATTGCCCATTGGCAAAATGAAGTCTATTGCTGGCAAATAGTCTCTGGAATTTTGTAATAGGCAATCTGGGCATTACTGTATTCCAGCACAGCAGATGCTGTTGTGTGTAACAGTTCCATTTTCTAGTAGTCAGAATGGTAATCAGCCACAGCAAGGTATTTATGACTGCCCACTGTAAACAAACACATCTTTCCCTTACTCTAAGTGACTCTGGTAATTCATGAGCATAGCAGAGTTATGTTGGTTATAGGCTTGAGGTATTGCCATTACCTTTATAAATTCCACATTTATATTTCTCTGAAGTTTCATTAGTTGGTGATATGGAGTTTCTCTAGTGTTGGCGATACAAGAAAAATCATTTCTTAGCCAATAAAAGCATTGGTTTTAATGAAATAACATATTTTAAATTATATAATTTTCCTATGAAGGTTTAGTATAACCACAGTTTGCTTCAAAGGTTAGAAATCTTTTACAGCAATCAAGATACTATGTGAGAAAACTGTTCTTATGCCTTTATGTAAGAACTTTAAAGCTTGATAGAAATAAACTTAGATGCTTTAATTCAAAATGGATAAATATTATATATTTCTTTTTTTAATTATACTTTAACTTCTAGGGTACATGTGCACAATGTGCAGGTTTGTTACATATGTATACATGTGCCATGTTGATGTGCTGAACCCCTTAACTCGTCATTTGCAAGCTATCCTAAATATATATGCACCCAATACAAGAGCACCCAGATACATAAAGCAGGTCCTTAGAGACCTACAAAGAGACTTAGACTTCAACACAATAATAATGGGAGACTTTAACACCCCACTGTCAACATTAGACAGATCAACAAGACAGAAAGTTAACAAGGATATCCAAGAATTGAACTCAGCTCTGCACCAAGCAGACCAAATAGATATCTACAGAACTCTCCACCCCAAATCAACAGAATATACATTCTTCTCTGCACCACATCACACTTATTCCAAAATTGACCGCATAGTTGGAAGTAAACCACTCCTCAGCAAATGTAAAAGAACAGAAATTATAACAAACTGTCTCTCAGACCACAGTGCAATCAAACTACAACTCAGGATTAAGAAACTCACTCAATCCTTTGGGTATATACCCAGTAATGGGATGGCTGGGTCATATGGTACTTCTAGTTCTAGATCCTTGAGGAATCGCCATACTGTTTTCCATAATGGTAGGCCCCGGTGTATGATGTTCCCCTTCCCGAGTCCAAGTGATCTCATTGTTCAGTTCCCACCTATGAGTGAGAACA
>NW_020261830.1:0-562 GCF_003255815.1 Theropithecus gelada
CTCAAAGGGAACCGAAATATCTGTTCTCAGATTCCACAGAAAGAAGGCTAGCAAAGAGATCCACGAAATACAGATGTAACTCTCTGAGTAGAAGTCACACAACACAGAGCAATTTCTCAGAAAGCTTCTTTCCAGATTTCATCTGAGGATATTTCCTTTTTCACCTCAGCTGTCTATGGGCTTCCAAATATCTCTTTGTCAATTCCACAAGAACTGTCTTAGCGAAAGGCTTGTTGAGGGGAAAGCTGTAACTCTGTGAGATCATTTCACAGAACACTAAGCAGTTTCTCAGAAAGCTTCTTTCCATATTTCATCTGAGGATATTTCCTTTTTCTCCATAGCCCTCTATGGGCTTCCAAATATCACTTTGCCAATTCCACAAGAACTGTCTTAGCCAAAGGCTTCTTGAGGGGAAAGCTGTAACTCTGTGAGATCATTTCACAGAATACAAAGAAGTTTCTCAGAAAGCTTCTTTCTCTTTGTTATCGGAGGATATTTCCTTGGTTCCTATAGTCTTCAAAGGGATCCGAAATATCTGTTCTCAGATTCCACAGAAAGAAGG
>NW_020261830.1:652-3242 GCF_003255815.1 Theropithecus gelada
AAAGAGAAAGAAGTTTCTCAGAAAGCTTCTTTCTCTTTGTTATCGGAGGATATTTCCTTGGTTCCTATAGTCTTCAAAGGGATCCGAAATATCTGTTCTCAGATTCCACAGAAAGAAGGTTGGCAAAGAGATCCACGAAATACAGATGTAACTCAGTGAGATGAATTAACAGAACACTAAGCAGTTTCTCAGAAAGCTTCTGTCCAGATTTCATCTGAGGATATTTCCTTTTTCACCATAGCCCTCTATGGGATTCCAAATATCAATTTGCCAATTCCACAAGAACTGTCATAGCGAAAGGCTTCTTGAGGGGAAATCTGTAACTCTGTGAGATGATTTCACAGAACACAAAGAAGTTTCTCAGAGAGTTTCTTTCTCTTTGTTATCGAAGGATATGTCCTTTGGCCCTATACTCTTCACAGGGATCAGAAATATCTGTTCTCAGATTCCACAGAAAGAAGGCTAGCAAAGAGATCGATGAAATACAGATGTAACTCTGTGAGATGAATTAACAGAACACTAAGCAGTCTCTCAGAAAGCTTCTTTCCAGATTTCATCTGAGGATATTTCTTTTTTCACCATAACCCTCTATGCGCTTCCAAATATCACTTTGCCAATTCCACAAGAACTGTCTTAGCGAAAGGCTTCTTGAGGGGAAATATGTAACTCTGTGAGATGATTTCACAGAACACAAAGAAGTTTCTCAGAAAGCTTCTTTCTCTTTGTTATCGGACGATATTTCCTTTGGCCCTTTAGCGTTCAAAGGGATCTGAAATATCTGTTCTCAGATTCCACAGAAATAAGGCTAGCAAAGAGATCCACGAAATACAGATGTAACTCTGTGAGATGAATTAACAGAACACTAAGCAGTTTCTCAGAAAGCTTATTTCCATATTACATCTGAAGATATTTTCTTTTTCACCATAGCCCTCTATGGGCTTTCAAATATCATTTTGCCAATTCCACAAGAACTGTCTTAGCGAAAGGCTTCTTGAGGGGAAAGCTGTTACTCTGTGAGATGATTTCACAGAACACAAAGAAGTATCTCAGAAAGCTTCATTCTGTTTGTTATCGGAGGACATTTCCTTTGGCCCATAGCGTTCAAAGGGATCCGAAATATCTGTTGTCAGATTCCACAGAAATAAGGCTAGCAAAGAGATCCACGAAATACAGATGAAACTCTGTGAGATCAATTAACAGAACACTAAGCAGTTTCTCAGAAAGCTTCTTTCCACATTTCATCTGAGTATATTTCCTTTTTCACCATAGCCCTCTATGGGCTTCCAAATATCACTTTGCCAATTCCACAATAACTGTCTTATCAAAAGTCTTCTTGAGGGGAAAGCTGTAAGTCTGTGAGATGATTTCACAGAACACAAAGAAGTTTCTCAGAAAGCTTCATTCTCTTTGTTTTCAGAGGATATTTCCTTTGGCCCTATAGCGTTCAAAGGGATCCGAAATATCTGATCTCAGATTCCACAGAAAGAAGGCTGGCAAACAGATCCACGAAATACAGATGTAACGTTGTGAGATGAATTAACAGAACACTAAGCAGTTTCTCAGAAAGCGTCATTCCATATTTCATCTGAAGATAATTCCTTTTTCACCATAGCCCTCTATGGGCTTCCAAATATCATTTTTCCAATTCCACTAGAACTGTCTTAGCGAAAGGCTTCTTGAGGGGAAAGCTGTAACTCTGTGAGATGATTTCACAGAACACAAAGAGGTTTCTCAGAAACTTCATTCTCTTTGTTATCGGAGGATATTTCCTTTGGGCCTATCGTCTTCAAAGGGATCAGAAATATCTGTTCTCAGATTCCACAGAAAGAAGGCTAGCAAAGAGATCCAAGAAATATAGAAGTAACTCTGTGAGTAGAAGTCACACAACACAGAGCAGTTTCTCAGAAAGCTTCTTTCCAGATTTCATCTGAGGATATTTCCTTTTTCACCATAGCCCTCTATCGGCTTCCATATATCACCTTGCCAATTCCACAAGAACTGTCTTAGCCAAAGGCTTCTTGAGGGGAAAGCTGTAACTCTGTGAGATGATTTCACAGAACACAAAGAAGTTTCTCAGAAAGCTTCTTTCTCTTTGTTATCGGAGGATATTTCCTTTGGCCCTATAGTCTTGAAAGAAAGTGATCCGAAATATCTGTTCTGACATTCCACGGAAAGAAGGCTAGCAAAGAGATCCACGAAACACAGATGTAACTCTGTGAGATGAATTAACAGAACACTAAGCAGTTTATCAGAAAGCTTCTTTCCATATTTCATCTGAGGATATTTCCTTTTTCACCATAGCCCTCTATGGGCTTCCAAATATCACTTTGCCACTTCCACAAGAACTGTCTTAGCGAAAGGCTTATTGAGAGGAAAGCTGTAACTCTGTGAGTTGATTTCACAGAACACAAAGAAGTTTCTCAGAAAGCTTCTTTCTCTTTGTTATCGGAGGATATTTCTTTGGTCCTATAGTCTTCAAAGGGATCCGAAATATCTGTTCTCAGATTCCACAGAAAGAAGGCTAGCAAAGAGATCCACGAAATACAGATGTACCTCTGTGAGATGAATTAACAGAACACTTAGCAGTTTC
>NW_020261831.1:0-2107 GCF_003255815.1 Theropithecus gelada
TGACTTTGCCAATTCCACAAGAACTGTGTTAGCGAAAGGCTTCTTGAGGGGAAAGCTGTAACTCTGTGAGATGATTTCACAGAACACAAAGAAGTTTCTCAGAAAGCTTCTTTTTCTTTGTTATCGGAGCATATTTCGTTTGGCCCTATAGTCCTCAAAGGGATCCGAAATATCTGTTCTCAGATTCCACAGAAATAAGGCTAGCAAAGAGATTCACGAAATACAGAGGGAACTCTGTGCGATGAATTAACAGAACACTAAGCAGTTTCTCAGAAAGCTTCTTTCCAGGTTTCTTCTTTGGATATTTCCTTATTCACCATAGCCCTCTAAGGGCTTCCAAATATCACATTGCCAATTCCACAAGAACTGTCTTAGCGAAAGGCTTCTTGAGGGAAAAGCTGTAACTCTGTGAGATGACTTCAGAGAACACAAAGAAGTTTCTCAGAAAGCTTCTTTCTCTTTGTATCGGAGGATATTTCCATTTGCCCCATAGTCTTCAAATGTATCCGAAATATGTGTTCTCAGATTCCACAGAAATAAGGCTAGCAAAGAGATCCACTAAATACAGATGTAACTCTGTGAGTGGAAGTCACACATAGCAGAGCAGTTTCTCAGAAAGCTTCTTTTCAGATTTCATCTGAGGATATTTCCTTTTTCATCATAGCCCTCTATGGGCTTCCAAATATCACTTTGCCAATTCCACAAGAACTGTCTTAGCGAAAGGCTTCTTGAGGGTAAAGCTGTATCTCTGTGAGATGATATCACAGAACACAAAGAAGTTTCTCAGAAAGCTTCTTTCACTTTGTTATCGGAGGATATTTTCTTTTGCCCTATAGTCTTCAAAGGGATCCGAAATATCTGTTCTCTGATTCCACAGATATAAGGCTAGCAAAAAGATCCACGAAATACAGATGTAACTCTGTGAGATGAATTAACAGAACACTAAGCAGTTTCTCAGAGAGCTTCTTTCCAGATTTCATCTGAGGTTATTTCCTTTTTCACCATAGCCCTCTATGGGCTTCCAAATATCACTTTGCCAATTCCACAAGAACTGTCTTAGCGAAAGGCTTCTTGAGGGGAAAGCTGTAACTCTGTGAGATGATTTCACAGAACACAAAGAAGTGTCTCAGAAAGCTTCTTTCTCTTTGTTCTCGGAGCATATTTCCTTTGGCCCTATAGTCCCCAAAGGGATCCGAAATATTTGTTCTCAGATTCCACAGAAAGAAGGCTAGCAAAGAGATCTACGAAATTCGGATGTAACTCTGTGAGATGAATTAACAGAACACTAAGCAGTTTCTCAGAAAGCTTTTTCCAGATTTTTTCTGAGGACACTTCCTTATTCACCGTAGCCCTCTATGGGCTTCCAAATATCACTTTGCCAATTACACAAAACTGTCTTAGCGAAAGGCTTCTTGAGGGGAAAGCTGTAACTCTGTGAAATGATTTCACAGAACACAAAGAAGTTTCTCAGAAACCTTCTTTCTCTTTGTTGTCGGAAGATATTTCCTTTGGCCACATAGTCTTCAAATGGATCCGAAATATCTGTTCTCAGATTCCACAGAAATACGGCTAGCAAAGAGATCCACGAAATACAGATGTCACTCTGTGGGATGAATTAACAGAACACTAAGCAGTTTCTCAGAAAGCTTCTTTCCAGATTTCATCTGAGGATATTTCCTTTTTCACCATACAACTCTATGGGCTCCCAAATATCACCCTGCCAATTCCACACGAACTCTCTTAGCGAAATGCTTCTTGAGGGGAAAGCTCTAACTCTGTGAGATGATTTCACAGAACACAAAGAAGTCTCTCAGAAAGCTTCTTTCTCTTTGTTATCGGAGGATATTTCCTTTGTCCCTATAGTCTTCAAAGGGATCCGAAATATCTGTTCTCAGATGCCACAGAAATAAGGCTAGCAAAGAGATCCACGAAATACAGATGTAAATCTGTGAGATGAATTAACAGAACACTAAGCAGTTTCTCAGAAAGCTTCTTTCCAGATTTCATGTGAGGATATTTCCTTTTTCACCATAGCCCTCTATGGGCTTCCAAATATCACTTTGCCAATTCCACAAGAACTGTCTTAGCGAAAGGCTTCTTAAGGGCA
>NW_020261831.1:2115-3242 GCF_003255815.1 Theropithecus gelada
GAAAGCTTCTTTCTCTTTGTTATCGGAGGATATTTCCTTTGGCCCTATAGTCTTCTAAGGGATCCGATATATCTCTTTTCAGAATCCACAGAAATAAAGTTAGCAAAGAAATCCACGAAATACAGATGTAACACTGTGAGATGAATTAACAGAACACTAAGCAGTTTCTCAGAAAGCTTCTTTCCAGATTTCATCTGAGGATATTTCCTTTTTCACCATAGCCCTCTATGGGCTTCCAAATATCACTTTGCCAATTCCACAAGAACTGTCTTAGCGAAAGGCTTCCTGAGCGGAAAGCTGTAACTCTGTGAGACGATTTCACAGAAGACAAAGAAGTTTCTCAGAAAGCTTCTTTCTCTTTCTTATCGGAGGATATTCCCTTGCCCCTATAGTCTTCAAACGGATCCGAAATATCTGTTCTCAGATTCCACAGAAATAAGGCTAGCAAAGAGATCCACGAAATACAGATGTAACTCTGTGAGATGAATTAAAAGAACACTAAGCAGTTTCTCAGAAAGCTTCTTTCCAGATTTCATCTGAAGATATTTCCTTTTTCACCATAGCCCTGTATGCGCTTCCAAATATCACTTTGCCAATTCCACAAGAACTGTCTTAGAGAAAGGCTACTTGAGGGGAAAGCTGTAACTCTGTGAGATGATTTCACATAACACAAAGAAGTTTCTCAGAAAGCTTCTTTCTCTTTGTTATCGAAGGATATTTCCCTTGGCCCTATACTATTCAAAGGGATCCGACATATCCGTTCTCAGACTCCACAGAAATAAGGCTACCAAAGAGATGCACGAAACACAGATGTAACTCTGTGAGATGAATTAACAGAACACTAAGCAGTTTCTCAGAAAGCTTCTTTCCAGATTTCATCTGAGGATATTCCCTTTTTCAACATAGCCCTCTATGGGCTTCCAAATATCACTTTGCCAATTCCACAAGAACTGTCTTAGCGAAAGGCTTCTTGAGGGGAAAGCTGTAACTCTGTGAGATGATTTCACGGAACACAAAGACGTTTCTCAGAAAGCTTCTTTCTCTTTGTTATCGGAGGATATTTCCTTTGGCCCTATAGTCTTCAAAGGGATCCGAAATATCTGTTCTCAGATTCCACAGTAATAAGG
>NW_020261832.1:0-3242 GCF_003255815.1 Theropithecus gelada
TTTTCTCCCATTCTGTAGGTTGCCTGTTCACTCTGATGGTAGTTTCTTTTGCTGTGCAGAAGCTCTTTAGTTTAATGAGATCCCATTTGTCAATTTTGGCTTTTGCTGCCGTTGCTTTTGGTGTTTCTTAAGGGGAAAATAGGTAATATGGTGAATGGAGTTTAATGACTGTGAATGATGGAGTGTAAATTGAAGCTGAAATGTGAGATTGAGAAGACATAGTTCTGGGTTTTTTAAATGTAGGATTTTCTTAGTTGTCAGAAATGTATGCCAATTGTTCACAAACATTTTCAGTCTCATTCCATGTTACAGGATTGACTTGGGTAAGTAGCTGCTAAAGCAGAGACTTTATTTTTTTTGACCAGTTTGCATCTAAGTGAGGCCATATGACCTGTTCTTAACAATGGAATTTGAAGGGTGATGTGTGTCACTTCCAGTCTAGCATGGTCACCAAAATAAAAGCTTTCTTTACCATCTTTTTCCCAGTTCTTGGCCAAAGAGAAAAGGATTCTGAAGTCCTAGCAGAAGATACTGCCAAAAGATGGAAGCCTGTGTTCTTGGTTACCCTACCTAGTAATAAAAGCAATTTCAACTTTATTCTGATAGTCTACTGAATGCCTTACAGGAAACAAACTCAAACAGTATTGCAGAAGAAGGCTGGCTCTGATGTCAGGGACAGACTGTTGAGACAATTAGCTAAAAGTAGGGAAACTACTAAGGAAGGTATTAAACTAATTCTAACAGAGCTGGGAAGTGTAAAATTAAGGAAGTGGCATAAGAAAGGAGAGAATCAGCGAACAGGTGCAAACACAATTATTAGAGGTAGAACTGATAGGACTGATTGGACTTGGGGAATGAGTGAGAATGAAGAGTGTAAAAGAAACACCGGAGACATCTTGTCTCTGTGACCAGCACATAAAAGTCATAGGCTAGAATATTTTGGCTTAACTTACTATATTGGCTGATTATAAGTGCTGCCAAAAGACTCACTACCTCTTGAGTAGCCTCAAGAGACTGAGTTCTTCACTACTCAAATGTCCACAAGGATGGCAAATGACCATTTGCTAAAGATGTTATAAAGGGCTTTTTCCATGAGGAACAGATTCTTGTAAAAATCTAACTTCTTAAGTTTCTGACAATTTAAAGTTTTATAATTTAGCAATTATACTGGGTGGTATTTATATTTCAATAATTTATATGAAAAAATTAAGGTAAATTTCAAATAACAGAAATGTATAGACAATAAATCATTTGATGTCGTGTTCATGACTGCCCACTGTAAACAAACAGATCCTCCCTTACGCCAGATGATTCTAGTGACTCATGAGCATGGCAGAGTTCTGTTGTCTGTAGGCTTGAGGTATTATCATTATCCTTTAGTTTTAGTTCATGAGTATTCAGGAATTACATTCACATTTTGACTAACATTTAGCACTATCTACATCATCTAATTAATAAAACGTTCTTATAATGATGAACAATTATAAATTTTAGATGTGGCACACACATTTTCTGTTGTTTTTTTCCTAAAGTAATTACCAAAATATGTTTTGTGATTTCCATTCAGTGTACAGTTTATATTTTACAATATAACCTTCAATGTTCCAAATTTTACTATTTCTCTTTACAACCTCTTCCTCATTTTTCACAGAGTCTTTTACTTCTCTACCTGTGAAATTTCATCTACTGCAGAATAGCATTGTTTCCACATTATGTAGTGTCAGGAACTACATAGATCTGTACATTATTGCTTCTGTGAGTGCATATTTTGTGTCCACTGCTGATTTGCATGGAGTCTGCTGTCACTTTGTTCTTCATGTATAGTTTTTTTTGTTTGTTTGTTTGTTTGTTTTGTTTTGTTTTTCATTCTTGACAGCTGCTTCAATAGCACTTTGCCATTGGATTGGAGATGATGAGGAAAAGATGCTACATGTTCAGATTCTGATGACACAGCAAATTGCAAATTGCCCATTGGCAAAATGAAGTCTATTGCTGGCAAATAGTCTCTGGAATTTTGTAATAGGCAATCTGGGCATTACTGTATTCCAGCACAGCAGATGCTGTTGTGTGTAACAGTTCCATTTTCTAGTAGTCAGAATGGTAATCAGCCACAGCAAGGTATTTATGACTGCCCACTGTAAACAAACACATCTTTCCCTTACTCTAAGTGACTCTGGTAATTCATGAGCATAGCAGAGTTATGTTGGTTATAGGCTTGAGGTATTGCCATTACCTTTATAAATTCCACATTTATATTTCTCTGAAGTTTCATTAGTTGGTGATATGGAGTTTCTCTAGTGTTGGCGATACAAGAAAAATCAGTTCTTAGCCAATAAAAGCATTGGTTTTAATGAAATAACATATTTTAAATTATATAATTTTCCTATGAAGGTTTAGTATAACCACAGTTTGCTTCAAAGGTTAGAAATCTTTTACAGCAATCAAGATACTATGTGAGAAAACTGTTCTTATGCCTTTATGTAAGAACTTTAAAGCTTGATAGAAATAAACTTAGATGCTTTAATTCAAAATGGATAAATATTATATATTTCTTTTTTTAATTATACTTTAACTTCTAGGGTACATGTGCACAATGTGCAGGTTTGTTACATATGTATACATGTGCCATGTTGATGTGCTGAACCCCTTAACTCGTCATTTGCAAGCTATCCTAAATATATATGCACCCAATACAAGAGCACCCAGATACATAAAGCAGGTCCTTAGAGACCTACAAAGAGACTTAGACTTCAACACAATAATAATGGGAGACTTTAACACCCCACTGTCAACATTAGACAGATCAACGAGACAGAAAGTTAACAAGGATATCCAAGAATTGAACTCAGCTCTGCACCAAGCAGACCTAATAGACATCTACAGAACTCTCCACCCCAAATCAACAGAATATACATTCTTCTCTGCACCACATCACACTTATTCCAAAATTGACCGCATAGTTGGAAGTAAACCACTCCTCAGCAAATGTAAAAGAACAGAAATTATAACAAACTGTCTCTCAGACCACAGTGCAATCAAACTACAACTCAGGATTAAGAAACTCACTCAATCCTTTGGGTATATACCCAGTAATGGGATGGCTGGGTCATATGGTACTTCTAGTTCTAGATCCTTGAGGAATCGCCATACTGTTTTCCATAATGGTAGGCCCCGGTGTATGATGTTCCCCTTCCCGAGTCCAAGTGATCTCATTGTTCAGTTCCCACCTATGAGTGAGAACA
>NW_020261833.1:0-9104 GCF_003255815.1 Theropithecus gelada
GTTCACAACGGAGGAGCGAGAGAGAATACAGGTAGAAGCTAGAAAGCTGGTCCCGGGGGACGACGGTCAACCGACTGCCAACCCCAACCTCATAAATGCGACCTTTCCTCTGACCAGGCCGGCGTGGGACTACAACACGGCAGAAGGTAGGGGACGGCTACACCTTTATCGCCAGACTCTAATGGCGGGTCTCCAGGCAGCTGCTCGCAAGCCCACTCATTTGGCTACAGTATACTCTGTTCTGCAGGGAAAGACAGAAAGCCCAGCTACCTACTTAGAAAGATTAATGGAAGCTTTTAGACAGTACACCCCCATAGACCCAGAGGCTCCAGGAAGTCAGGCAGCTGTTGTAATGTCTTTTGTAAATCAGGCGGCCCCAGACATTAAAAGGAAACTCCAGAAATTAGAAGACTTAGAGGGAAAACAGATTCAGGACCTCCTTCAGATAGCCCAGCGGGTTTACAATAACAGAGATACTCCAGAGGAAAAGCAATTTAAGGCCACTGAAAAAATGACCAAGGTTCTGGCAGCAGTAGTACAGAAAGAGCATCTACAGCCAGAGAACACCCAACCTAGGTGGTCCCCCAGACATGATAATCTGAGCAAAGACCAATGTGCCTACTGTAAGGAAGCTGGCCACTGGGTAAGAGACTGCCCCAAAAAGAAACAACGAGGACAGGGACCCCCTAGGTCTACACCCGTACTAGTCACTCAAGACGAAGACTAGGGAAGACGGGGTTCGGACCCCCTCCCCGAACCTAGGGTAACTTTGCAAGTGGAGGGGTCCTCAGTTCAGTTCTTGGTCGATACGGGAGCGCAGCACTCGGTCCTAGTTAAAACTAATGGAAAATTATCCTTCAAGTCCTCGTGGGTACAAGGGGCCACAGGAATTAAGAAATACCCCTGGACAACACAAAGAACAGTAAACCTTGGAGCCAGGACTGTAACCCATTCTTTCCTGGTCATCCCTGAGAGCCCCTGTCCCCTATTAGGGAGAGACCTGCTAACTAAAATGGGAGCACAGATCCATTTCCTCCCTGAGGGGCCCGTCGTGACCGACTCCCAAAATCAGCCCGTGTCCGTCCTGACTATAACCCTAGAAGATGAGTACCGGCTCCACCAGGAGCAAGCGGCCCCTGACCAGGACATAGCAACCTGGCTCCAGCAATATCCAGGAGCTTGGGCGGAAACGGGGGGCTTAGGACTAGCAAAACACCGTCCTGCCTTGTTTGTTGAGCTCAAGCCTGGGACAGACCCCGTTCGGGTACGCCAATACCCGATGCCCCTAGAGGCCAAAGAAGGGATTACACCACATATTCGCCAGCTCCTCGACCAAGGGGTCCTTCGCCCATGTCACTTGCCCTGGAATACTCCATTGTTGCCGGTACAAAAACCTAATAGCGGAGAATACAGACCCGTACAAGACTTGAGAGAAGTCAATAAGAGGGTTATGGACATACATCCAACTGTGCCTAACCCGTACACCCTCCTGAGTACCCTAAACCCTAAACATCAATGGTACACTGTTTTAGATTTGAAAGATGCTTTCTTCAGTTTGCCTTTAGCCCCTCAGAGCCAAAAGCTCTTTGCCTTCGAGTGGACTGACCCTGAGAGGGGCATAAGTGGCCAACTGACATGGACCAGACTGCCGCAGGGATTCAAAAACTCTCCTACCCTGTTCGATGAGGCCCTCCATGAAGACCTGGGTAAGTACCGATGCAAACACCCTGAAATAACCTTACTACAGTATGTTGATGACCTCCTGATTGCTGCCAAGACCCAGGAAGCTTGTATTCAAGGGACCAAGGGTCTCTTACAAACTCTAGGGAATCTAGGCTACCGAGCCTCGGCAAAGAAAGTTCAAATCTGTAAATCGGAAGTAACATATCTGGGGTACCTGCTAAAAGGAGGGCAGCGCTGGTTAACAGACGCCCGGAAGCAGACTGTTCCGCAGATCCCTAGGCCACAATCCACCCGTCAAGTAAGGGAATTCCTGGGGTCGGCAGGATTTTGTAGACTATGGATACCTGGGTTCGCAGAGCTGGCTAAACCCTTATATCAGGCAACACGGGGGCAGCAGCCATTTAATTGGACAGAAGAAGCCAAGTCGGCTTTCCAACAGATCAAAACCGCCCTACTCTCTGCGCCTGCACTGGGACTGCCTGATGTCACCAAGCCCTTCCACTTATACGTGGATGAGAGCAAGGGTGTCGCCAAGGCGGTAATAACTCAAAACTTAGGCCCCTTGCGGAGGCCAGTTGCCTACCTGTCAAAAAAATTAGACCCAATGGCTGCCGGGTGGCCCCCTTGCCTCCGAATGATTGTGGCCACAGCCCTGATGGTACAAGATGCTGATAAACTTGTCGTGGGTCAAGAATTATGGGTCGTTACCCCACATGCCATCTAGGGTGTACTCAAACAGCCACCTAATCGATGGATAAGTAACACCCAGCTCACCCACTACCAAGGACTACTACTAAATACCCTCAGGATAACTTTCCTGCCCCCAACAACCTTAAACCCTGCCTCGCTGCTGCCCAACCTGGACCTGGATGCCCCACTCCATGATTGCACTGAGATACTAGCTCAGGTGCACGGAGTTCGATAGGACCTGCAGGACCGCCCACTTCCTGACGCTGACCTCGTCTGGTTTACTGATGGGAGCAGCTTCATACACCAAGGCCAGAGGTACGCTGGAGCGGCAGTGACTTCAGAGACTGAGGTAATCTGGGCGGAAACCCTGCCCCCGGGGACATCGGCCCAGAAGGCCAAACTGATAGCGCTCACCCAAGCTCTCACCTTAGGGGCAGGGAAGAAACTGACAGTATACACAGACAGCCGATATGCTTTTGCTACGGCACACATACATGGGGCCATTTACAGGGAGCGAGGGTTACTAACGGCTGAAGGAAAAGAGATAAAAAACAAGCAAGAGATCCTAGCCCTGTTAACAGCACTATGGAGACCAGAAAAATTGGCTATTGTACATTGCCCAGGGCATCAGAAACCAACCACTCCAATTGCTCAAGGCAACTTTCTGGCAGACCAAACTGCAAGGAGTGTGGCAAAGGCTCCCAGCCAACTCCTTGCACTCCAGCTCCCTGATCCGGGCCCCCGGGACTTGCCATATCTCCCTGATTATTCAGAACAAGATCTCCAGTGGATCGACAAACTTCCCCTGAAACAGATCCAGAATGGGTGGTGGACTGATACTAATGGCCAAACCATCCTACCAGAAAAATCAGGACAACAAGTGTTAGAACACATCCACCGAACCACCCACCTAGGTGCCCGGCGGATGATAGACCTGATCAGACGCTCCAAGCTCAAAATCTGACATATAGCCGAGACGGCCAGCAGCATTGTGACAAGTTGCAAAGTCTGCCAGCTTAACAACGCCTACCCCCAATCCCAGGCTGCAATGGGAACAAGGCTCAGGGGAACCAGGCCCGGTATCTACTGGGAAGTAGATTTTATTGAGGTAAAGCCGGGAAAATATGGATATCGGTACTTACTTGTCTTTGTAGATACTTTTTCAGGGTGGACTGAAGCATTCCCAACCAAAAGGGAAACTGCTTAGGTTGTAGCAAAGAAAATTCTGGAAGATATTCTCCCCAGATATGGCTTCCCTGTCCAGATAGGGTCAGATAATGGGCCGGCCTTCGTCGCTAAGGTAAGTCAGGATTTGGCTTCCATCCTTGGGGCAAATTGGAAACTACATTGCGCTTACAGGCCCCAGAGTTCAGGACAGGTAGAGAGGATGAACCGGACCTTAAAGGAAACTTTAACTAAATTGACTATGGAGACTGGCACTAATTGGGTGGTCCTTCTCCCCTACGCTCTGTTCCGGGCCCGTAATACCCCTTACAGACTGGGCCTTACCCCTTACAAAATCATGTATGGCAGACCCCCACCCCTGGTTCCCAGCCTAAAAGATGATCTGCTCAAGTCTGAAACAGAAAATGTCTCTGAACTCTTATTTTCCCTACAAGCCTTACAGAAAATTCATCAAGAAATCAGGCCCAAGCTAAAGGAACGATATGAGACCGGTACCCCACCAACACCCCATCCGTACCAGCCGGGAGACTGGGTCCTGGTTAAGCGACACCGACAAGAGACCCTAGAACCCAAGTGGAAGGGACCACTCCAGGTACTCCTAACCACACCCACCACCCTGAAGGTAGAAGGCATCGCGTCGTGGGTCCACTACACCCACGTCAAGCCCGTGGACCCAACCTCCGACCTTCTGGGGCCAATTGCGGCGGCGGCTGAAGCACCAGCCACGTGGACTGTGGACAGAGCTAAGAACAACCCCTTAAAACTCACCCTGCGCCGGCAGCATAGCTCACTGCAAACATGCAGTTAGGTAGTCTAACCCTAACATTAGTCGCCCTAGTGGCCGCTGGGGAAAACACAAAACCAGCTCCTAATCCCTTTATCTGGAAATTCTGGCTTTATGAAAACCAAACCCACCCTGGACAACCTCATAAGCCCGGAAAATTATTGGCCAGTGCTGATTGCCCCTCCTCAGGGTGCAATAGCCCAATTTTACTAAATTTTACTGGTTTTCAAATAGCCAAACCAATGGCACCAATAATATGCTTTGAATTTGATCAGACTAAATACAATTGTAAACACTATTGGTGGCACCAAAATGCCGGCTGCCCTTATAACTATTGTAACATCCATAAATCCCATTATTGGGGAAAGAAAGAACAGTTAGATCCTAAGTGGCCCTTCCATCTTAGACGGGACGGGGACTTTTCATATACATGGATAGTCAAAGACCCCTGGAACTCCCACTGGACCACGCCTCAACATGGGGCTGTATACTACTCCTCCTCCTCCACATGGCCTAGCAGTCACCTCTATCTGTGGCGAGGTCTAGTGCAGGTACGGCCCCTGGTCCATGGGAATATCCAACGACAAGAAAACAGACTAACACAAGACTTACGTCCTTTCTCCTGGTTAAAATTATTACAAGAAGGATTAGAACTTGCTAACCTTACAGGACTTCACAGCTTGTCTGGCTGCTTTCTGTGTGCCACTCTAGGGTGTCCACTGCTAACCGCTGTCCCTCTGCCATGGGGGTCCTCTACCTCTACCCAAGCTAACAACCTCCAAAACCTCTCATATGCCCCTATCCCTAACGTGCCACTATACCTTAACCCCAGTCAGGAGAAGTTTCCCTACTGTTTCTCAGGAACTAATTCCAGCCTCTGCAACATCACTGCAACGCCCCCTAGTATCACCCTAAGGGCTCCACCGGGCATATTCTTCTGGTGTAATGGAACATTATCTAAGAACCTATCTGGTCCCTCTGTTGCTAACCTACTGTGTCTTCCTGTCACATTAGTTCCCCGGTTGACTCTACTAACTGCCGGCGAGTTCCTGGGGTACACCAGTAACTGGACTAGTACTGCTATTCACTCAGTCCCTAGACCGAGACCGGCATGAGCCATATTTCTCCCCCTCATTGCGGGAATCTCCCTCACCTCATCCCTCATTGCGGCCGGACTGGTGGGGGGAGCCCTAGGTCACACCCTCATAGAGAGCAACAAGTTATACCAACAATTTGCCGTTGCTATGGAGGAGTCGGCTGAGTCCCTTGCCTCCCTTCAGCGACAGCTCACGTCCCTAGCTCAGGTAACCTTGCAGAACCGGAGGGCCCTAGACCTACTCACTGCTGAAAAAGGTGGTACATGTATGTTTCTAAAGGAAGACTGTTGTTTCTACATAAATGAATCAGGGCTTGTAGAGAACCGGGTTCAACAGTTACGCAAGTTAAGCACAGAAGTAAAAACACAGCAGTTTGCTTCAGCTGCAGACCAGTGGTAGAATTCCTCTATGTTTTCTCTGTTAGCCCCCTTCCTTGGACCCCTGCTAAGTCTACTATTTCTGTTTACCGTAGGACCTTGTGTTGTTAACAGAATTTTACAGTTTGTCAGGGAAAGGTTTGACACCGTACAGCTCATGGTCCTCAGAGCCCAATACCAGCCTGTAAACGCTGAAACAGAATCAGACTTATAAGACCCAAGATTGGCTCTAGAGGTACCTGAGAAAAGGGGGGAATGAAAGAAATCAGGCACATTCCTCAGCCCCGGGCTCAACACAAACAGGCCCAGTACAAACACATCCCACCATATATCTCTTAACTTCCTGAGCCCAGTACAAACACATCCCACCTGGAAAGTCCCCGATAAGGACACAGCCGTTTGTGGTTTTACTGAAAGCGCGGGAACCAATAGAAAAACTGCTAAATGTATAACTTAAAATGTAAACCAATTGTAATGCTGTAACCAAAAGAATTCCCTTGTTCCTCTGTAACTTTACGTATCCGATTTACATCGGGCTATAAAAAGCAAGCACTCGCATTGTTCGAGGCCCTCTTGTATGCTGTGAAATGGAGGGACCAAGTTCAAACTTGTAGTAAAAGATCCTTGCCACTTGGCTTTGACTCTGGACTCTGGTGGTCTTCTTTGGGGAACAAACGGTCTGGGTATAACATCTAGGGGCTCGTCCGGGATTCCCCAAGCCCACCAGACCCCTGGTCAATGGATCTACCAGGATCGATCTGCTGATAGGTGAGCCGGCTTGTCTCTGTTTGTCTGTCTGTGTCTGTTCTGAACCTGTATCTGTGACTCGTGAGCTCTGAAACTGAAGCTGACGCAGTCCTGGTGGACGCGCTATAGGACGGCCAGCGGAGACCGGTGGGAGACGTCCCCTGGCTCTCGTCTGATCTAGATTTTTATCTGAACTGATTCTGACCCGGGCTTCCGGAGCGCACTTGCGGCTAGGTATTATTAATACGCCAGATTTCCTTTACAGGAATTCTAACCCATATTCTTTTACAGGAAGAGACTACAAATTATTACAGGATGGGTAATACCCAGAGCACTCCCCTGTCTCTCCTTACAAGTAATTTCAAGGATGTTAGAGCAAGGGGCCATGATCTTAGTATGGAAATCAGAAAGGGAAAACTAATTACTCTGTGCCGCTCCAAATGGCCTGCCTTTGATGTGGGGTGGCCACCCGAAGGGACGTTCCGACTACCTGTCATCACTAGAGTAAAGTCCAAGATTTTCCTACCTGGGCGTGCGGGCCACTTGGATCAAATCCCATATATCCTCTTATGGCAGGACCTTGTTGAGAACCCGCCTCCTTGGCTGTCCCCTTTCCAATTAGCCCCTGAACCCTGTAAGGCACCGGTTGCTTGGCCGCTAAAATCCAAGCAACCAACTGCCCCCCCCATCCTGTTCTACTTGATAGTGGGGACCCACTGTCCACAGAACCCCCTCCATACCCCTCCGGGCCCCAGGCCCCAGCCCCCCGGGCTGAGCCGCGGGAAGGAGCAGGCGGACGGGAGGCGGCCGGTGCACCCGGACCTGCTGAAAGTGAAAGTAACTCTGAAGGGCCGGCAGGGCGGATGCGAGGGCACACTTTGTGGGCTAGCCCCCCCCAGCCTCCCCTGACTCCACAGTGGCTCTACCCCTTCGGGAAATACGACCCCCAGATGACACAGGAATCCCCAGGCTCCAGTACTGGCCATTCTCCACCAGTGATCTGTATAACTGGAAGACTCAGAGTGCTCGGTTTTCAGACAACCCCAAAGATTTAATGGCTTTACTGGATAGTGTCATGTTCACCCACCAGCCCACTTGGGATGATTGTCAGCAGCTCCTCCGAATCTTGTTCACAACGGAGGAGCGAGAGAGAATACAGATAGAAGCTAGAAAGCTGGTCCCGGGAGATGACGGTCAACCGACTGCCAACCCCGACCTCATAAATGCGACTTTTCCTCTGACCAGGCCGGCATGGGACTACAACACAGCAGAAGGTAGGGGACGGCTACACCTTTATCGCCAGACTCTAATGGCGGGTCTCCGGGCAGCTGCTCACAAGCCCACTAATTTGGCTAAAGTATACTCTGTTCTGCAGGGAAAGACAGAAAGCCCAGCTACCTACTTAGAAAGATTAATGGAAGCTTTTAGACAGTACACCCCCATAGACCCAGAGGCTCTAGGAAGTCAGGCAGCTGTTCTAATGTCCTTTGTAAATCAGGTGGCCCCAGACATTAAAAGGAAACTCCAGAAATTAGAAGACTTAGAGGGAAAACAGATTCAGGACCTCCTTCAGATAGCCCAGCAGGTTTACAATAACAGAGATACTCCAGAGGAAAAGCAATTTAAGGCCACTGAAAAAATGACCAAGGCCCTGGCAGCAGTAGTACAGAAAGAGCATCTACAGCCAGAGAACACCCAACCTAGGCGGTCCCCCAGACATGATAATCTGAGCAAAGACCAATGTGCCTACTGTAAGGAAGCTGGCCACTGGGTAAGAGACTGCCCCAAAAAGAAACAACGAGGACAGGGACCCCCTAGGTCTACACCCGTACTAGTCACTCAAGACGAAGACTAGGGAAGATGGGGTTCGGACCCCCTCCCCGAACCTAGGGTAACTTTACAAGTGGAGGGGTCCCCAGTCCAGTTCTTGGTCGATACGGGAGCACAGCACTCGGTCCTAGTTAAAACTAGTGGAAAATTATCCTCCAAGTCCTCGTGGGTACAAGGGGCCACAGGAATTAAGAAATACCCCTGGACAACACAAAGAATAGTAAACCTCGGAGCCAGGAATGTAACCCATTCTTTCCTGGTCATCCCTGAGAGCCCCTGTGCCCTATTAGGGAGAGACCTGCTAACTAAAATGGGAGCACAGATCCATTTCCTCCCTGAGGGGCCTGTCGTG
The DNA here is from genome assembly GCF_003255815.1 of Theropithecus gelada. NCBI lineage: Eukaryota > Metazoa > Chordata > Mammalia > Primates > Cercopithecidae > Theropithecus > Theropithecus gelada. Next base: position 8,746 of record NW_020261833.1, read on the forward strand.
ACCAACTCCCAAAATCAGCCCGTGTCCGTCCTGACTATAACCCTAGAAGATAAGTACCGGCTCCACCAGGAGCGAGCGGCCCCCCAGGACATAGCAACCTGGCTCCAGCAATATCCAGGAGCTTGGGTAGAAACGGGGGGCTTAGGACTGGCAAAACACCGTCCTGCCTTGTTTGTAGAACTCAAGCCTGGGACAGACCCCGTTTGGGTACGCCAATACCCGATGCCCCTAGAGGCCAAAGAAGGGATTGCACTACATATTCGCCGACTCCTCGACCAAGGGGTCCTTCGCCCATGTCACTCGCCCTGGAACACTCCATTGTTGCCGGTACGAAAACCTAGTAGCGGAGAATACAGACC
>NW_020261834.1:0-3243 GCF_003255815.1 Theropithecus gelada
TTCTGAGAAACTGCTTAGTGTTCTGTTAATTCATCTCACAGTGTTACATCTGTATTTCGTGGATCTCTGTGCTAGCCTTATTTCTGTGGAATCTGAGAACAGATATTTCGGATCCCTTTCTTTGAAGACTACAAGGCCAAAGGAAATATCCTCCGATAACAAAGAGAAAGAAGCTTTCTGAGAAACTATTTATGTTCTGTGAAATCATCTCACACAGTTACAGCTTTCCCCTCAAAAAGCGTTTCGCTAAGACAGTTCTTGTGGAACTGGCAAAGTGATATTTGGAAGCCCCTAGAGGCCTAAGGTGAAAAAGGAATTATCCTCATATGAAATCTGGAAAGAATCGCTCTGAGAAACTGCTCAGTGTTCTGTTAATTCATCCAACAGAGTTACATCTGTATTTCGTGGATCTCTTTGCTGGCCTTATTTCTGTGGAATCTGAATACAGATAATTCAGATCCTTTTTTTTGAAGACTATAGGGCCAAAGGAAATATACTCCAATAACAAAGAGAAAGGAGCCTTCTGAGAAACTTCTTTGTGTTCTGTGAAATCATCTCACAGAGTTACAGCATTCCCATCAACAAGTCTTTCACTAAGACAGTTCTTGTGGGATTGGAAAAGTGATATTTGGAAGCCCATAGAGGACTATGGTGAAGAAGGAAATATCGTCAGATGAAATCTGGAAAGACGCTTTCTGACAAACTGCTCTGTGATGTGTGATTTGTACTCACAGAGTTACATCTGTATTTCGTGGATCTCTTTGTTAGCCTCATTTCTGTGGAATCTGAAAACAGATATTTCGGATCCCTTTGAAGACTATAGGACCAAAGGAAATATCTTCCGATAACAAAGAGAAAGAAGCTTTCTGAGAAACTTCTTTGTGTTCTGTGAAATCATCTCACAGAGTTACAGGTTTCCCCTCAAGACGCCTTTCGCTAAGACAGTTCTTGTGGAATTGGCAAAGTGATATTTGGAAGCCCATACAGGGCTACGGTGAAAAAGGAAATATCCTTAGATGAAATCTGGAAAGAAGCTTTCTGAGAAACTGCTTAGTGTTCCGTTAATTCATCTCCCAGAGTTACATCTGTATTTCGTCGATCTCTTTGCTAGGATTATTTTTGTGGAATGTGAGAACAGATATTTCGGATCACTTTCTTTGAAGACTATAGGGCCAAAGGAAATATACTCTGATAAGAAATAGAAAGAAACTTTCTGAGAAACTTCTTTGTGTTCTGTGAAATCATCTCACAGAGTTAGAACTTTCCCCTCAAGATGACTTTCCCTAAGACAGTTCTTGTGGAATTGGCAAAGTGATATTTGGGAGCCCTTAGAGGGCTATGGTGAAATAGGAAATATCCTCAGATGTAATCTGGAAAGAAGCTTTCTGAGAAATTGCTTAGTGTTCTGTTAATACATATCAGAGAGTTACATCTGTATTTCGTGGATCACTTTGCTAGCTTTATTTTTGTGGAATCAGAGAATAGATATTTCGGATCCCTTTCTTTGAAGACTATAGTGCCCAAGGAAATATCCTCCGATAACAAAGAGAGAGAAGCTTTCTGAGAAACTTCTTTGTGTTCTGTGAAATCATCTCACAGAGTTACAGCTCTCCCCTCAAGAAGCCTTTCGCTAAGACAGTTCTTGTGGAATTAGCAAAGTGATATTTGGAANTTCTGAGAAACTGCTTAGTGTTCTGTTAATTCATCTCACAGTGTTACATCTGTATTTCGTGGATCTCTGTGCTAGCCTTATTTCTGTGGAATCTGAGAACAGATATTTCGGATCCCTTTCTTTGAAGACTACAAGGCCAAAGGAAATATCCTCCGATAACAAAGAGAAAGAAGCTTTCTGAGAAACTATTTATGTTCTGTGAAATCATCTCACACAGTTACAGCTTTCCCCTCAAAAAGCGTTTCGCTAAGACAGTTCTTGTGGAACTGGCAAAGTGATATTTGGAAGCCCCTAGAGGCCTAAGGTGAAAAAGGAATTATCCTCATATGAAATCTGGAAAGAATCGCTCTGAGAAACTGCTCAGTGTTCTGTTAATTCATCCAACAGAGTTACATCTGTATTTCGTGGATCTCTTTGCTGGCCTTATTTCTGTGGAATCTGAATACAGATAATTCAGATCCTTTTTTTTGAAGACTATAGGGCCAAAGGAAATATACTCCAATAACAAAGAGAAAGGAGCCTTCTGAGAAACTTCTTTGTGTTCTGTGAAATCATCTCACAGAGTTACAGCATTCCCATCAACAAGTCTTTCACTAAGACAGTTCTTGTGGGATTGGAAAAGTGATATTTGGAAGCCCATAGAGGACTATGGTGAAGAAGGAAATATCGTCAGATGAAATCTGGAAAGACGCTTTCTGACAAACTGCTCTGTGATGTGTGATTTGTACTCACAGAGTTACATCTGTATTTCGTGGATCTCTTTGTTAGCCTCATTTCTGTGGAATCTGAAAACAGATATTTCGGATCCCTTTGAAGACTATAGGACCAAAGGAAATATCTTCCGATAACAAAGAGAAAGAAGCTTTCTGAGAAACTTCTTTGTGTTCTGTGAAATCATCTCACAGAGTTACAGGTTTCCCCTCAAGACGCCTTTCGCTAAGACAGTTCTTGTGGAATTGGCAAAGTGATATTTGGAAGCCCATACAGGGCTACGGTGAAAAAGGAAATATCCTTAGATGAAATCTGGAAAGAAGCTTTCTGAGAAACTGCTTAGTGTTCCGTTAATTCATCTCCCAGAGTTACATCTGTATTTCGTCGATCTCTTTGCTAGGATTATTTTTGTGGAATGTGAGAACAGATATTTCGGATCACTTTCTTTGAAGACTATAGGGCCAAAGGAAATATACTCTGATAAGAAATAGAAAGAAACTTTCTGAGAAACTTCTTTGTGTTCTGTGAAATCATCTCACAGAGTTAGAACTTTCCCCTCAAGATGACTTTCCCTAAGACAGTTCTTGTGGAATTGGCAAAGTGATATTTGGGAGCCCTTAGAGGGCTATGGTGAAATAGGAAATATCCTCAGATGTAATCTGGAAAGAAGCTTTCTGAGAAATTGCTTAGTGTTCTGTTAATACATATCAGAGAGTTACATCTGTATTTCGTGGATCACTTTGCTAGCTTTATTTTTGTGGAATCAGAGAATAGATATTTCGGATCCCTTTCTTTGAAGACTATAGTGCCCAAGGAAATATCCTCCGATAACAAAGAGAGAGAAGCTTTCTGAGAAACTT
>NW_020261835.1:0-3240 GCF_003255815.1 Theropithecus gelada
TACATTACAGAGGTGACACTTCAAACATAGGGAAATGGAAGGCAAAATAGCCCCCCCATTCAGAGATAAACATTATCAACATATTCATGCCCTTCCTTCTGCTGTTTTTACTGTTCACTTTTAATTTTAAGACCACGTTCATAGGATGGATATATAATTGTTTATGGTGACTTTAAAAGCACTTTTCTTGCTAAAAAGTATTTTTTCAGTCTGGAAAATTTAGACAACATGTTTTGTTTAAAAATTAGTTATAATACCACCATGAAGTCATCAATATTTTTGTACATTTTCTTGGTCTCTTTATGGACTTAATATATACAATTTAACAAATTGGAAATAATGTAATTTTATGTATAAAATGTTTCTTGGCATTAGAGATGGAGCAGAGAGGAGGCACAAGGCTTCCCGTTGACTGAGGTCCTCCCAGGGTGTGACCAGCGGCCTCCCAAGTTTAGGGTCTGCACGGAGTAAGATTTCTAAATCGCCTTACACCACACCCCCTGCAGCCATGCGCCCCTTTGATAAGGGGGTGTACTCTGATAGATTTTTCAAGATAAGAGTGTGCTGGATCTGAAGCTGTTTCAGCTGCTTCTGAAGACGGCAGCTCTGGGACGTTTTTGCCAGCTCTCCCTCAAGACCCCACAGATGCCACACCCTCGTCTTTTGGAATCCAGTGTTGGAGAGAAGCCTGAAGCCAGTTTGATTTTTGCTTCGTGGTAGGAAACTGATGTTTTCAGGCTTTTCCCCTTTATTTCCATAATGAAGATGATGTCCCACCTCATCCAGAGGTGTCTTTGTTACCTTGTCGGGAATGTCCGCCCTTATATGCCTCTTCAGGTCCTCAGTCCCTTTCTCAACTTCCTCGCAATCCTCCCCATCTCATCCATCTTCACTGTAATTCTGTTATTTTTTTCATTTTTGTGCTCACTTTCCCATGCGACCTTTGTTCTTGTTTCACGTGCCAAACTTTATGTCTGAGGCTCGGGGGCCGTGTTTTATACTGTCTGCCTCTGCATATACTTTTGAGAAGTGGGCGTGGGGATTGCCCCCAGGTGCTGTTTCACCTGGACCTGCCCAGACTCTCTGAAGTGGGGGCGTCGGGCAGAGCCCATGTGGCTCTGTGGTGGGCCATGTTGCTGAACCCTACGTCTGATGTTTGGGGGCCGTGTTTCACTCTGTCTGCCTCTGCATGTACTTTTGAGAAGTGGGGGCGGGGGTTGCCCCCTGGGTGTTTCAGCTGCACCTGCCCAGACTCCCTCAAGTGGGAACGTCGGGCAGAACCCGTGTGGCTCTACAGTGGGCTGTGGTGCTGACAGAGCAAGAAGCCACACTCCCAGGACGCGCTCGCAGCTGTGGGCAGGTCTGGGATTGTGACAGGATCATTTCCTTCTCTAAAATACATCTCAACTGTTATCCAGAAGGTTGGCTGTAGGCTTTCAACAGCTTCACTCTTCTTAGTGACCAGGAGACAATTCACTAAACAGAGTTGCTGTCAGGGTTTAATTAGGAATTTCTGCGAGAGGCTGGCGGGACAGCTCCCTCTGCAAGCCTCCTGCAGCCTCCCTGTCCCCACTCTTGGGCCCAGCCACCTGCGTTGGTCTGTGGAGGCTGCACATTCTCTGTTCTCCTGAGGGGCTCCTGGACTTCAGGACAGCCTTGGTAAGCTGATGTGTAACTCCCAGTCTCTTCTCTCTTTAAGTAAGTACGTTCATGGAATCCTGATCTTCTAAATTGTTTCATCTTTTTAAAACAGCCACAGCTTCCTAAGCCACCTTCTGTCTGAGTGTGAATCACTTGTTATTTTTCACTGCAGAATGAAGACAACTGGAATCGTAGTATTTAGAGGGTGATGAAAAGACAGAGGTTAGGGTATTCCATTTTCTCACCTTTTCCTTACACTATTTCCTTAAATGCACCCCTCATACATCTGTGAAGTTCTTCCCAATTCTGTAACGTCGCTCCATCCTCAAGTGGAACATTTGTGAACAGTAACAAGTATTGATGTGTACACCTCTGCAACCCAGCTGGAATTAATGCTTCTTATTTATCAATAGATGGTCATCGGATGGCCAGAGGGATTCCCTGTGCATTGCGGAGGTCCCCGTGCCTGCTTGTGAGTGACATGCACATGGCGAGGGCTAGGGAATCTCAGTCTCTGTGATTCCAGTAGTGACATCGTTTACACAAGGCAAGTGGACGACTGTTTGAGCTTGGCATGCTCCTGGGTGGCACAGCACAGCTGACATGGAGTGGGGCAAGGGCTTGTTCCACGAGCTTCAGTGTTTTTGTTGTTGTTGTTTTTGTTATTTTTTTTGACATGGAGTCTCTCTGTGTCGCCCAGGCTGGAATGCAGTGGCGCGATCCAGGCTCACTGAAAGCTCCACCTCCCGGGTTCACGCCATTCTCCTGCCTCAGCCTCCCGAGTAGCTGGGACTACAGGTGCCTACACCACGCCCTGCTAATTTTTTTATTTTTATTTTTAGTAGAGACGGGGTTTCACAGTGTTAACCAGGATGGTCTCGATCTCCTGACATTGTGATCCACCCGCCTTGGCCTCCCGAAGTTCTGGGATTGCAGGCGTGAGCCACCGTGCCTGGCCTGTTTTTGGTTTTTTTTTGAGACAGAGTCTTGCTCTGTCATCCAGATTGGAGTGCAGTGGCACGATCTTGGCTCACTGCAACCTCCACTCACTGCAACCTCTGCCTTCCAGTTCGAGCAATTCTCTTGTCTCAGCCCCCCAAGTAGCTGGGATTACAGGCATATGCCACCATGCCTGGCTGATTTTTGTATTTTTAGTAGAGACAGAATTGTGCCATGTTGGTCGGCTTGTCTTAACCTGTTGGTCCCAGGTAATCCACCCTCCTTGGCCTCCCAGAGTGCTGAGATTACAGGCATGGGCCACTGCACCCAGCCCTGTGTTTGACTCTTAAATCTTCTTTTTCTTTTTAATATTTCTCTTTCTGGAGGGCCACTCAGTGGATATGGAAGAAGAGTTCACAGATGTCCGTATTACATTTGTTTCTTAAATTAGCCTCCCTTGAACACCGCTATAGGGTACAGACGCATGAAGGGCTGAAAGGGTGGTTGCTTCCCAGTAAGTGTGAGCGTGGAGGTGGTCTGTGAGACCCCGGTGCCGGTGAAGGCACCCGTGTGAGATGGCCTGGGACGGGGGTGTGCAGAGCCCTGACCGTGGCACACACCCTTCAGCTTTGATGTTTCAGGCCATTGCTCTGGTCATCA
>NW_020261836.1:0-3238 GCF_003255815.1 Theropithecus gelada
GGAGCTTGCAGTGAGCTGAGATCCGGCCACTGCACTCCAGCCTGGGCGACAGAGCGAGACTCCGTCTCAAAAAAAAAAAAAAAAAAATCAATTTATATTTATTGGTATTTGGGGTTTTTAATATGTGTGAGTCACTCTTTCCTTCTTCCTTCATTCCCTCCCTCCCTTACTTTTTTCTTTCATTTAGGTAATGTATTGTGCTAACTCTGGATTCTCATTTTATTTTCTGAGAGTATTTGAAAAAAAAATAATTTTCTGGACTTAAGAATCTTCCTCCTGCAAGTGTACAGCCAGTAATACATCTGTGCTTTAAAAAAAAAAAAATCTAGTTTTTACTTTTTAGCCTGGCTTCTTGGGGTTGCCTCTGTGTCTGCAGTGCTAGTGATCAGCAAGTTATTTGGACAGAGGTTTTGCTCTGACACCTCAAGCCCGTAAGGCTTTCATCCTCTGCTGATTGATCTATGTAGGCTGAGGAGTACATTCAAAGTTCAGACCATTCTCAAGTCTGCTTTGACTTTTACTTTCCTATAGCTTCTCTTGGGTCTCCTTTATGCATTTATCTAGTTTTCTGTTTAGCTAGGGATGGTAGAGAGCTTATCTAGCTTTTCTGTGGCCTGTTCATTTACAGGATTTCCCTTTTAAATTTCCTACTTGTTTATCACTCACCCAGCCAAGACCCCAACTTCAGGCTAGTAAAACTGCAAGTTTTCTGTTTATTTCCTGCTGAGTTCTTGCTTTAGCTGACAGAGCTGTGGGGTTTCAAGTCCTTTTCAAATCAAGTTAGCCCTGTTGTCAGTAAAGCTGCTGATTGTCATGGCTGGCCCAGCCCTGGTAAAGTTAACTGTTCTCGAGGAAGCTGGAGATGGGGAATGGGAGCAGCCCTACTCTAGGCAAAGAAAGACACGGACTTCACTGTTCTTACTTAAAGCTTTAGCAGTTTCCCAATAATTTGTTTTCTGCCTTTGGTTGATTTCCAGAGCCCTGAAATGGTTGCTTTACACATTTTTTTGTTTGTTTGTTTTTGAGACAGGGTCTCTGTCACCCAGGCTGGAGTGCAGTGGCGGCACGATCATGGTTCACTGTAACCTCTGCCTCCCAGGCTCAGATGATCCTCCCACCTCAGCCTCCCGAGTAGCAGGGACCACAGGTGTGAGCCGCCATCCCCAGCTAATTTTTAAAAAATTTTTTGTAGAGACTGGGGTGTTGCCATATTGCCCATTTTGGTCCTGAACTCCTAGGCTTAAGTAATCCACCAGCCTTGGCCTCCCAAAGTGTTGGGATTATAGACGTGAGCCACTGTGCCTGTCCTCATTTTATGCTTGTGTTTTAAGGAGAGGACTTGCCTACCTCTTTACACGACCATAATCCTCAAGCTTCATTTTATTGTAGATTACAAAATCATTGGTTTTCAAAGCATTAGAAATTAAAACAACAAAATAACAGCTAGTTCTTTACCCTAGATAGTTTGAATAACACTGAGTTAAATAATGGCAATAGTGGACAGGTCTTTAGACTGTAAATGGCCTGCTTGTTCATATGGCTTACTAGTTAATTAAGTAAAAAATATTTTGCCAAAAATCTCCTGTGGGCCTTATCCTTGGGTTATATATACTGTTTGTCAAGCAACCAGACGTCAAAAATCATGAGATAAATACAAGAAACTTTGAAAAGAACCCACGGCAAATACTTGAGAACCTGTTATATTTATGATATTAATTTATAGGAGGATAGATACGCATAACTTTTTTGTTGTCTTGCACTGTCGCCCAGGCTGGAGTGCAGTGGCGCGATCTCAACTCACTGCAAGCCCCGCCTCCCAGGTTCACACCATTCTCCTGCCTCAGCCTCCCGAGTAGCTGGGACTACAGGTACCCACCACCACGCCCAGCTAATTTTTTGTATTTTTAGTAGAGACAGGGTTTCACTGTGTTAGCCAGGATGGTCTCGATCTCCTGACCTCGTGATCCATCCACCTCGGCCTCCCAAAGTGCTGGGATTACAGGCGTGAGCCACCGCGCCCGTCCCAGATATGTATAACTTTTTATATTTTCCTTACTGATCTCTGAGTCTAGCACTGATTAGAAGAAAGCAGACTTGGGGGTAATCCAAGGTTGGAAGTGGGCTTGTTTGTGATTCCCACAGATTGCTGATGCACTTTACATTGTTCCTAATTTCCTCTGAAGACAGCCTCTAGAGATTAGAGAAGGATGAGATCAAGCCATTATAACTTTTTTTATATTTTTGGGAGTCCTGATTTTGTCAGATGATATTTTTCTCCCATATCTGACTATGTATCAGAATCATCCTGAACATTTAAAACATCTTTTTGCGTCTCTTTCTCTGGGGATGGTATACTAGACTCTTTTTAACAGTCAAGATTGCTAGTATTGTTCTAGACACAAAATCGTATTTGCCCATCAATGTCTAATTGTATTTATCAAGTTACAGTGCAAGTAGTTTACTTTGTCAACTTCATCTGGCATTTTTAGTTACCTCTCCTCTTTTGTCCCTTGCCAGACTATTCAGCTACAAAACACTTCCACACTTGGTATTTAAACCTCTGAAATAATGAAATAGCTGATTTGAGTTTCATAGTTGATCATGTAACAATGTCCTGTATTACTGTGCTATTGCTTAATTCTTTCTCTACTTTTTGTCGATTATAGAGCTACTTAAATATTTCCCTGCTTTCCCCCCCTGCTTCCCCTTCCTATTTAAAAATCTTTGGGGGTAAAAAGAAATGTCCATTTGGTTTCCCCCCCTTTTTAATCATCATTAGGGTGAATCCTTATGTGTTGCATGATATCTTTCCTTCATTCACTTCATAATGGCATAGATGCTATTGAGATCTCACCTTGAAAGTAAATGACTTCTGGCTGGGCGCGGTGGCTCACGCCTGTAATCTCAGCACTTTGGGAGGCCGAGGCGGGAAGATCACCTGAGGTCAGGAGTTTGAGACCAGCCTGGCTAACATGGTGAAACTCTGTCTCTACTAAAAATACAAAAAAAATTAGCCGGGTGTGGTGGTGTGTGCCTGTAATCCCAGCTACTTGGGAGGCTGAGCAGGAGAATCTCTTGAACCTGGGAGGCAGAGGTTGCAGTGAGCCGAGATGGCGCCACTGTACTCTAGCCTGGGCAACAAGAGTGAAAACTCTGTGTCAAAAAACAACAAAAAAAAAGAAATGACTTACGATTAGAATTTTCTTTTTTCTTTTTTTTTTCTTTTTTTTTTTTTTTG
>NW_020261837.1:0-3238 GCF_003255815.1 Theropithecus gelada
TTGGCAATTTAAAAAGGGTCTGTGTGTTTAAATTTACTTAACATTTCCTGTCTGGTCATATTCTCAATACTTCTATAGATGATGGCAGAAACTCCTAGATTCACTAACAAGAAGACCTGTACTCATTTAAGATTTGAGGCTAATGTTTTCTAGATACCCCTGTGGCAAATCCCATGTACACTAATATACATTTGCTCACATTCTTAATTTTTTTTTTTTTTTTTGAGGTAGGGTCTCTGGTGCGTAGCCTGGCAGGTTGGAGTGCAGTGGCACAATCTCGGCTCACTGTAACCACTGCATCCCAGGGTTCAAGCAATTTTCCCACCTCAACTTCCTGAGTAGCTGGGATTACAGGCACATGCTACCACACCAGATTAATTTTTGTATTTTTAGTAGAGACAGGGTTTCACCATCTTGGCCAGGCTGATCTCAAACTCCTGGCCTCAAGTGATTCACCCACCTCGGCCTCCCAAAGTGCTGGGCACTTGGTACATGCTATCTGCTATCATTTTCATTATTCTCAGTATTTTTGCATTATGCTAAGCCTGGGGAATTCCATATGTAATGTCTCTGACTTTTTGTCTTTACTGTTAAACTATTACAGAAAGGGTCATTATTCACTGATAAATCACTTCTCAATTTATCTGGAAATTAAAGGTATGGGACATCATATTTTAAATCTCCAGGAATTGTCTGAGCCCAGCCTATCTATAAATTACAGGATGGAACTGACAGTCTGATAAATGTACAGACACAAAATCTTACCTAAAGAATCGCTTCAGAAATAGTGCACTAAGGTCGGGTACAGTGACTCACGCCTATAATCCCAGAGATTTGGGGGCCTGAGGTGGGAGGATTCCTCGAGGCCAGGAGTTTGAGACCAACCTGGGTAACATTGTGAGACTCTGTCTCTATAAAATATTTAAAAACAAAAAAAAATTATGCAGGCATGGTGGCACATACCTGTAGTCCTAGCTATTCCAGAGTAGGAGGAGGAGTATCAGTTTGAGACCAGCCTGGGCAACATAGTGAGAATCTATCAACACAAAATATAAAGAAATTAGCTAGGCATGGTGGCGCATGCTTGTAGTCCTAGCTATTCAGGAGGCTGAGGCAGGAAGATCACTTAAAGCCAGGAATTCAAGGCCAACCTGAGCAGGATAGCAAGACCCCGTCTCTAAAAGAATTTAAAAATCAGCCCGGTGGAATAGTGTGTCCCTGTAGACCCATCTACTTGGGAGGCTGAGGCAGGAGGATCACTTGAGACCAGGAGCTGGAGGTTACAGTGAGTCATGACTGTACCACTGCACACCAGCCTGGGTAACAGAGTGACACTGTATATCTGTATGTGTATGTGTGTCTGTGTGTGTGTGTGTGTGTGTGTGTGTGTGTTTTAAAAACTTTTCTCTTGTTTTTAAGGCTTGTCATATCCAACAAGAGGTGATGTTCCAGGTCACATAGTACAAGGGAGGTGGAGATGTGGAAGAAAAGAAGCAAGGGGGACTTCAAGAAGATAGGGATCAGGATAGAAGGGAGGTGAGAATCAGAAGCATAAATAGAGGTAGACAGAAGGGAGGAGACCTTTGGGAAAGGAAGATCATTGAAGCTTTTGAAAACAGGACTGAAGACTAGAGATTGTTCAAAATATTTCTTTTCATGGTTTCTTCATACCAAGTAAAGTAAGTTATTTGTGGAGTGTCAGCTATTCTGCTACCCTTTTCTTCTAAGGTGACACAAAAATGCACAGGTTTGACATGCCCCAAGTAACCAAAGGCACTCCAGTTCAAATGTATACCTGATGAAATCACGCCACTTAAGAATTTAACAGATTGATCAACATTGCACCAGACCATATGTCTACACAGATCTGACCAGGTGTTTGGGTTGAATAGGAGTTTCCATAGTAGAAGGAATTTGAGATAATAGAAGAGTCTTTTCTCACCTTAGGAAAGTTACCTAAACTCTCTGCTCATCTACAGAACTCTGAAAGATGGAAGGAAAATGCTGACTTCAGTCTGACAAAAGGGTACCTAGAAAAAAGTCAAAGCATGCAACCACCATGCTATGAAAGAAAGTGAGGTGATGGGACGATCTGTGCAGCAAACTGCCATGGCAGTGTTTACCCATGTAATGAACCTGCATAGCCTATCCTGCACCTCTACCACTGACCTTAAAATAAAAGTTGGAAATCAAGAACAAAAATAAAAACGAGGGAAAAAAAGAATCAGATACCAACAGCACGGCTGACCATTCCACCCACGGAAATTAGGGTTCTTTGATAATGCTGTCTTTGGCACAAAACTGGGCAGTGTTGGCATTTTGCACAAAACTATTCCAAGTAACAACACAAAATTATTAAACATATATATTATATAAGTTTTTTAAAGTGACTCACATAGAGGTTAAAGGCTTTATTCAATTGAACTACATGAGGGAGTACCTGAAGACCAGGTGATGTCACAAGTGAAGCAGGGTCAAGGTTTTTACAAGATGGGAACGTTCTGAGTAGCTGTCCTTGTCCTTTCAATTTTAGCATCAGTGTTCACCTTAACCAAAACCCATAGATGGAGACTATTCATATTTACTTGTACCTTCTTTGGAGTCTAATAACCAACAGAACAATAATTCTGAGAACCGTCTTTACAAACCTTGTGGGTTTTTGGATAGCCATGGGCTGTGAGAGGTATATAGTTTTTTAAAAAAGGGGTTGGGGGAGGGCGCTGGGCATGGTTGTTCATGCCTATAATCCTAGCACTTTGGGAGGCCAAGGTGGGAGGAATACTTGAGCCCAGGACTTTGAGACCAGCTTGGGCAACAAAGCAAGACCCCATCTTTATAACATTAATTTTGTTTTAACTTTAAAAAAATAAAGAGAAGAAGGAAAAATAAAAAGGACAAAAGTGGCAGTCAGGGAGGACCCAGAGCACTTGCTAATGTTTGTTTTAAATCTTTTGCACCTTCATCCCAGGAGGTCAACACTGCTGCACATATGCATTCGCAGTTACCATTGCATTGGGTGGTTCCAAGTGGCTCCCAAGTGAATCCCCTAGTTTCTCCATATAACCCTCCATGCCTCTACTGGGGCTCAGCAGCCTTACCTTCCCTGCTCTTCAGGGTCAATTACTCCTGCCAAAATGACTCTTCTTTTTACCTGCTGGTCCTTGAACAGAAGATATCCCAGATGCCCTGCAGGCAGCTTGCAGGTCTATGGAACTTATGCTGGGTCCTCTGGCAAAGA
>NW_020261838.1:0-3238 GCF_003255815.1 Theropithecus gelada
AATTCCACAAGAACTGTATTAGCGAAAGGCTTCTTGAGTGGAAAGCTGTAACTCTGTGAGATGATTTCACAGAACACAAAGAAATTTCTCAGAAAGCGTCTTTCTCTTTGTTATCGGAGGATATATTTTTGGCCCTATAGCCTTCAATGGGATCCGAAATATCTGTTCTCAGATTCCACAGAAAGAAGTCAAGCAAAGAGATCCACGAAATACAGATGTAACACTGTGGGATGAATTAACAGAACACGAAGCAGTTTCTCAGAAAGCTTCTTTCCAGATTTCATCTGAGGATATTTAATCTTTCACCGTAGCCCTCCATGGGCTTCCAAATATCACTTTGCCAATTCCACAAGAACTGTCTTAGCGAAAGGCTTTTGAAGGGAAAGCTGTAACTCTGTGACATGATTTTCCGGAACACAAAGCAGTTTCTCAGAAAACTTCTTTCTCTTTGTTTTCAGAGGATATTTCCTTTGCCCTATAGTCTTCAAACGAATCCGAAATATCTTTTCTCAGATTCCACAGAAAGAAGGGTAGCAAAGAGGTCCAAGAAATACAGATGTAACACTGTGAGTAGAAGTCACACATCACAGAGCAGTTTCTCAGAAAGCATCTTTCCAGATTTCATCTCAGGATATTTCCTTTTTCACCATACCCCTCTATGGGCTTCCAAATATCACTTTGCCAATTCCACAATAACTGTCTTAGCGAAAGGCCTCTTGAAGCGAATGCTGTAACTCTGTGAGATGATTTCACAGAACACAAAGAAGTTTCTCAGAAAGCTTCTTTCTCTTTTTTATCAGAGGATATTTCCTTTGGCCCTATAGTCGTCAAAGGGAACCGAAATATCTGTTATCAGATTCCACAGAATTAAGGATAGCAAAGAGATCCCCAAAATAGAGATGTAACTCTGTGAGTAGAAGTCACACATCACAGAGCATTTTCTCAGAGGGCTTCTTTCCAGATTTGATCTGAGTGTATTTCCTTTTTCACCATAGCCCTCTATGGGCTTCCAAATATCACTTTGCCAATTCCACAAGAACTGTCTTAGCGAAAGGCTTTTTGAAGGGAAAGCTGTAACTCTTTGAGAAGATATCACGGAACACAAAGAAGTTTCTCAGAAAGCTTCTTTCTCTTTGTTATCGGAGGATTTTTCCTTTGGCCCTATAGTCTTCAAAGGGATCCGAAATATCTGTTTTCAGATTCCACAGAAATAAGGCTAACAAAGAGATCTACGAAATACAGATGTAACTCTGTGAGTAGAAGTCACACATCACAGAGCATTTTCTAGGAAAGCTTTTTTCCAGATTTCATCTGAGGATATTTCCTTTTTCACCATAGCCCTCTAGGGGCTTCCAAATATCACTTTGCCAAATCCACAAGAACTGTCTTAGCGAAAGGCTTCTTGAGGGGAAAGCTGTAACTCTGTGAGATGATTTCACAGAACACAAAGAAGATTCTCAGAAAGCTTCTTTGTCTTTGTTATCGGAGTATATTTCCTTTGGCCCTATAGTCTTCAAAGTGGTCCGAAATATCTGTTTTCAGATTCCACAGAAATAAGGCTAGCGAAGAGATCCACAAAACACAGATGTAACTCTGTGAATAGAAGTCACACATCACAGAGCATGTTCTCAGAAGGCTTCTTTCCAGATTTCATCTGAGGATATTTCCTTTTTCACCATAGCCTTCTATGGGCTTCCAAATATCACTTTGCCAATTCCACAAGAACTGGCTTAGCGAAAGGCTTCTTGAGGGGAAGGATGTAACTCTGTTAGATGATTTAACAGAACACAAAGAAGTTTCTCAGAAAGCTTCTTTCTCTTTGTTATCGGAGGATATTTCCTTTGGACTTATAGTCTTCAAAGAAAGGGATCCGAAATATCTGTTCTCAGATACCACAGAAATAAGGCTAGCAAAGGGATCCACGAAATACAGATGTAACTCTGTGAGTAGAAGTCACACATCACAGAACAGGTTCTTAGAAAGCTTCTTTCCAGATTTCATCTGAGGATATTTCCTTTTTCACCATAGCCCTCTATGGGCTTCCAAGTGTCACCTTGCCAATTCCACAAGAACTGTCGTCAGGAAAGGCTTCCTGAGGGGAAAGCTGTAACTCTGTGAGATGATTTCACAGAACACAAAGAAGTTTCTCAGAAATCTTCTTTCTCTTTGTTATCGGAGGATATTTCTTTTGGCCCTATATTCTTCAAAGGGATCCGAAATATCTGTTCTCAGATTCCAGAGAAAAAAGGCTAGCAAAAGGATCCATGAAATACGGATGTAACTCTGTGACATGAATTAACAGAACACTAAGCAGTTTCTCAGAAAGCTTCTTTCCAGATTTCATCTGAGGATATTTCCTTTTTCACCACAGCCCTCTACGGGCTTCCAAATATCACTTTGCCAATTCCACAAGAACTCTCGTCAGGAAAGGCTTCCTGAGGGGAAAGCTGTAACCCTGTGAGATGATTTCACAGAACACAAAGAAGTTTCTCAGAAAGCTTCTTTCTCTTTGTTATCGGAGGATATTTCCTTTGGCCCTATACTCTTCAAAGGAAACCCAAATATCTGTTGTCAGATTCCACAGAAATAAGGCTAGCAAAGAGATCCACGCAATACAGATGTAACTCTGTGAGATGAAGTAACAGAACACTAAGCAGTTTCTCAGAAAGCTTCTTTCCAGATTTCATCTGAGGATACTTCCTTTTTCACCATAGCCCTCTATGGGTTTCCAAATATCACTTTGCTAATGCCACAAGACCTGTCTTAGCGAACGGCTTCTTGAGTGGAAAGTTGTAACTCTGTGAGATGATTTCACAGAACACAAAGGAGTTTCTCAGAAAGCTTCTTTCTCTTTGTTATCGGAGGATATTTCCTTTCGCCCTAGAGTCTTCAAAGGGATCCGAAATATCTGTTATCAGATTCCACAGAAATGAGGCTAGCAAAGAGATCCACGAAATGCAGATGTAACTCTGTGAGATGAAGTAAAAGAACACTAAGCAGTTTCTCAGAAAGCTTCTTTCCTGATTTCATCTGAGGATATTTCCTTTTTCACCATAGCCCTCTATGGGCTTCCAAATATCACTTTGCCAATTCCACAAGAACTGTCTAAGCGAAAGGCTTCTTGAGGGGAAAGCAGTAACTCTGTGAGGTGATTTCACAGGACACAAAGAAGTTTCTCAGAAAGCTTCTTTCTCTTTTTTATTGGAGGATATTTCCTTTGGCCCTATAGTCTTCAAAG
>NW_020261839.1:0-3238 GCF_003255815.1 Theropithecus gelada
TTCAAAGGGATCGGAAATATCTGTTCTCAGATTCCACAGAAATAAGGCTAGCAAAGAGATCCACGAAATACAGATGTAACTCTGTGAGATGAATTAACAGAACACTAAGCAGTTTCTCAGCAAGATTCTTTCCAATTTTCAGCTGAGCATATTTCCTTTTTCACCATAGCCCTCTATGGGATTCCAAATATCTCTTTCCCAATTCCACAAGAACTCTCTTAGCGAAAGGCTTCCTGAGGGGAAAGCTGTAACTCTGTGAGATGATTTCACAGGACACAAAGAAGTTTCTCAGAAAGCTTCTTTCTCTTTGTTATCGGAGAATATTTCTTTGGCCCTATAATCTTCAAAGGAATCCGAAATATCTGTTCTCAGATTCCACAGAAATAAGGCTAGCAAAGAGATCCACGAAATACGGTTGTAACTCTGTGAGTGGAAGTCACACATCACAGAGCAGTTTCTCAGAAAGCTTCTTTCCAGATTTCATCTGAGGATATTTCTTTTTCACCATAGCCCTCTATGGGCTTCCAAATATCACTTTGCTAATTCCACAAGAACTGCCTTAGAGAAAGGCTTCTTGAGGGGAAAGCTGTAACTCTGTGTGATGATTTCACAGAACACAAAGAAGTTTCTCGGAAAACTTCTTTATCTTTGTTATCGGAGGATATTTGCTTTGGCCCTAGAGTCTCCAAAGGGATCCGAAATATTTGTTCTCAGATTCTACAGAAATAAGGCTAGCAAAGAGATCCATGAAATACAGATGTAACTCTGTCAGATGAATTAACAGGACACTACGCAGTTTCTCAGAAAGCGTCCTTCCAAATTTCCGCCGAGGATATTTCCTTTTTCAACATAGCCCTCTATCGGCTTCCAAATATCACTATGCCAATTACACAAGAACTGTCTTAGCGAAAGGCTTCTTGAGGGGAAAGGTGTAACTCTTTGAGATGATTTCACAGAACACAAAGAAGTTTCTCAGAAAGCTTCTTTCTCTTTGTTATCGGAGGATATTTCCTTGGGCCCTATAGTCTTCAAAGGGATCTGAAATATCTGTTCTCACATTCCACAGATATAAGGCTAGCAAAGAATTCCACGAAATACAGATGTTACTATGTGAGGTGAATTAACAGAACACTAAGCAGTTTATCAGAAAGCTTCTTTCCAGATTTCATCTGGGGATATTTCCTTTTTCACCATAGCCCTCTATGGGCTTCCAAATATCACTTTGTCAATTCCACAAGAACAATCTTAGCGAAAGGCTTCTTGAGGGGAAAGCTGTAACTCTTTGAGATGATTTCACAGAACACAAAGAAGTTTCCCAGAAAGCTTCTTTCTGTTCGTTTTCGGAGGATATTTCCTTTGGCCCTATAGTCTTCAAAGGGATCCGAAATATCTGTTCTCAGATTCCAAAGAAATAAGGCTAGCAAAGAGATCCAGGAAATACAGATGTAACTCTGTGAGTGGAAGTCACACATCACAGAGCAGTTTCTCAGAAAGGATCTTTCCAGATTTCATCTGAGGATATTTCCTTTTTCACCATAGACCTCTAGGGGCTTCCAAATATCACTTTGCCAATTCCACAAGAACTGACGTACAGAAAGCCTTCTTGAGGGGAAAGCTGTAACTCTGTGAGATGATTTCACAGAAAACAAAGAAGTTTCTCAGAAAGCTTCCTTCTGTTTGTTTTCGGAGGATATTTCCTTTGGCCCTATAGTCTTCAAAGGGATCCGAAATATCTGTTCTCAGATTCCACAGAAATAAGGCTAGCAAAGAGATCCACGAAATACAGATGTAACTCTGTGAGATGACTTAACAGAACACTAAGCAGTTTTTCAGAAAGCTTCTTTCCAGATTTCATCTGAGGATAATTCCTTTTGCACCGTAGCCCTCTATGGCCTTCCAAATATCACTTCGCCAATTCCAGAATAACTGTCTTAGCGAAAGGCCTCTTGATTGGAAAGCTGTAATTCTGTGAGATGATTTCACAGAACACAAAGAAGTTTCTCAGAATGCTTCTTTCTCTTTGTTACCGGAATATATATCCTTTGGCCCTATAGTCTTCAAAGGGATCGGAAATATCTGTTCTCAGATTCCACAGAAATAATCCTAGCAAAGAGATCCACGAAATACAGATATAACTCTGTCAGCGGAAGTCACACATCACAGAGCAGTTTCTCAGAAAGGTTCTGTCCAGATTTCATCTGAGGATATTTCCTTTTTGACCATAGCCCTCTATGGGCTTCCAAATATCACTTTGCCAATTCCACAAGAACTGACTTAGAGAAAGGCTTCTTGAGGGAAAAGCTGTAACTCTGTGAGATGATTTCACAGAACACAAAGAAATTTCTCAGAAAGTTTCTTTCTCTTTTTAACCGGAGGATATTTCCTTTGGCCATATAGTCCTCAAATCGATCCGAAATATGTGTTCTCAGATTCCACAGAAATAATGCTAGCAAAGAGATCCACGAAATACAGATGTATCTCTGAGTGAAAGTCACACATAACAGAGTAGTTTCTCTGAAAGTTTCTTTCCAGATATCATCTGTGGATATTTCCTTTTTGACCATAGCTCTCTATGGGCTTCCAAATATCACTTTGATAATTCCACAAGAACTGACTTAGAGAATGGCTTCTTGAGGGGATAGCTGTAACTCTGTGAGATGATTTCACAGAACACAAAGAAGTTTCTCAGAAAGTTTCTTTCTCTTTGTTATAGGGGGATATTTCCTTTGTCTCTATAGTCTTCCAAGGGATCCGAAATATCTGTTCTCAGATTCCACAGAAATAAGGCTAGCAAAGAGATCCACGAAATACAGATGTAAATCTGTGAGACGAATTAACAGAACACTAAGCAGTTTCTCAGGGAACTTCTTTCCAGATTTCATCTGAGGATATTTCCTTTTTCACCATACCCCTCTTTGGGCTTCCAAATATCACTTTGCAAATTCCAGAAGAACTCTCTTAGCGAAAGGCTTCTTGAGGGAAAAGCTGCAACTTTGTGAGATGATTCCACAGAACACAAAGAATTTTCTCAGAAAGCTTCTTTCTCTTTTGTTATAGGAGGATATTTCTCTTGGCCTTATAGTCTTCAAAGGGATCCGAAATATCGGTTCTCAGATTCCACAGAAATAAGGCCTGCAAAGAAATCCACGAAATACAGATGTAACTCTGTGAGATGAATTAACAGAACACTAAGCAGTTTCTCAGAAAGCTTCTTTCCAGATTTCATCTGAGGATATTT
>NW_020261840.1:0-3237 GCF_003255815.1 Theropithecus gelada
AGCTGGACTTGTCAAGACTGCTGGGAGACAGGCAGATTTGTGGCCTGAGGAGGCTGCCGTGAGGCAAATGCTGTTTTCAGAGGATTCCGTGAGGCAGGGAGAAACTTGGCTTTTTGTAGCTGCCATGAGGGAATAGTTTGATTGCTGAGGCTGCCGGGAGGCCGAAGGTGGGCCTGGAAAGCTTTACTTTAAGAAGTCTGTGGCCTACAGAGGCTGCCAGCAGCTTGGCAGGAGTTGGGCCAAAGGAAGTTGTTTTGAGGCAGGAAATGGGCCTGTAGATGCAGCCGGGAGAATGAGCTCGTCCCAGAGATGCCAAGTTCAGGATATTCTGGGCCTGGACAGGCTGCAAAAAGCAAAATCTGTGCCTGGAAAAGTCGCCATGGGGCATAAGCTTGGCCTAAAGAGGCCATTGCAAGGCAGGAGATGGCCCTGTAGAAGCTGCCAAAGGGCAGGATCTTCACCTGAGGATGCCACAGTAAGACATGATCTGGGTCTGCAGGGTCCACTGTGAGGCAGAGGCTGGCCTGTAGAGTCCAACAGTAGACAGAAGGTGGGCCTAAAAAGGCTGATTTGAGGAAGTTTGGGGCTTCAAGAGTCAGTCAGAAGGCAGGCACTGGGCCTGGATAGGGCCTGACAGTCAGGAGTTGGGCCTAAACAGGCCAGTGTGAGGGAGGAGCTGTGCCTGTTGAGGCTGCTGGCAGGCAGTCAGAAACTTAGCCTGGGGCAGCTGCCACGAGGCAAGAGCTGGGCCTGGAGAGGCTGCCAAGATGCAGGAGCTGAGCCTGGAGAAGCCAGTGTGAGGCAAGAGACCAGCCTGTAGAGGCTGACTTGAGGAAGATTTTGGTCTGGAGAGACTGTCGGGGGCAGGAGCTGGGCCTTTCGAGCCTGCTGGGAGGCAGGCAGGAACTTGGCCAAGGACGGACCCCGTTAAGCAAGAGCTGAGCCTGGAGAGGCCATGGTCACGCAGGAGCTGGACCTATTTAAGCTGCTGGGAGGCAGGTTGTGCTAGAGAACCTGATGTAAGAAAGCTTTGGGCCTATAAAGACTGCCAGGAGCTGGGCAAGAGCTGAGCTGAAAGAGGTTGTTGTGACGTAGGAGACGGGCCTGGAGATGCAGCCAGGAGGAAGAGCTGAGCCTGGAGAGGCCATGGTCACGCAGGAGCTGGACCTATTTAAGCTGCTGGGAGGCAGGTTGTGCTAGAGAACCTGATGTGAGAAAGCTTTGGGCCTATAAAGACTGCCAGGAGCTGGGCAAGAGCTGAGCTGAAAGAGGTTGTTGTGACGTAGGAGACGGGCCTGGAGATGCAGCCAGGAGGAAGAGCTGAGCCTGGAGAGGCCCACTTGAGGAAGTTCTGGGCCTGGAGATGCTGCCAACAGGCAAAAGCTCAGCCAGAATGGCCGCTGTGAGGCATGAGCTTGCTCTAGAGAGGTCATTGAGAGGCAGGAGCTGGGCCTGTAGAGGCTGCTGAAAGGCAGGAGCTTGGCCTAGGTGGCCAGGAAAGTCTCCTGCGAGGCAGAGGTTGAGCCTATGGAGGCTGACGGGAGGCAGGAGTTGGGCCTGGAATGGCAGACCTGAGAAAGTTCTTGGTCTAGAGAAGCTGCCAGGATGCAGGAGCTGGGCCTGGAGAGGCCTGGAGAGGCCACCAAGGCATGAGTCCTGCCTAAAGAGGCCAATGTTGGGCAGGAGCTGTGACTGGAGAGGCTGACTTGAGGAAGTTTTGGGCACGGACAGCCTGTCGGGGGGCAGGACCTGGGCCTGGACAGGCCACAGTGAGGCATGAGCTGGGCCTAACGAGGTTAGTGTGAGGCAGGATCTGGGCCCATCGAGCTGGCCGGGAGGCAGGTAGGAGCTTGTTTGGGGAACATGTCCGTGAGGCAAAAGCTGGGCCTGGAGAGGCCATTGTTACGTAGGAGCTGGGCCTGTCCAAGCCATTGGGAGGCAGAGGGTGGGCCTGGAAAGCTTGACTTGAGGCACTTTTGGGCCTTCAAAGGCCACCAGGAACTGGGCAGGAGCTGAGCCAAAAGAGGTTGTTCTGAGGCAGGAGTTGGGCCTCCAGGCACAGCCAGAAGTAAAAGCGCAGCCTGTAGAGGTCACCTGGGGACAGCAGCTGGGCCTGGAGAGGCCAACGAAAGGCAGGAGCGGGGCCTTCAGAGGCCGACTTGTGGACATTTTGGGCCTGGATTTTGTGGCCTGGACTTGAGGACATTTGGGCCTCCTGCAAAGAGGCAGGAGCTGGGACTAAAGAGGCCATTGTAAGGCAAGAGCTGGGCCTGTACAGGCTGCCGGGAGTCAGAAGATGGGCCTCATGAGGCCACTGTAAAACAGGAGCTGGGTCTCGGAAGGTGGCCGTGAGGCAAAAGCTGGCCCTTGGGAGGGCAATGAGAGGCAGGAGCTGGGTCTGGTGAGGTCGACTTGAGAAAGTTCTGGGCCTGGAGAGAAGACTGGGAGGCAGGAGCTGGCTCTAAAGAGGCCGTGGTAACGATGGAGCTGGGCCTGTGGAGGCTGTTGTGAGGCAGTAGCCTTATCCGCGGAGACCGCTGTTAGGTAGGGTACGGGCCTAAATAGACCACTGTGAGTCATGAGCTTGGTCTGTAGAGGCCGACTGGAGAAAGTTTGGGGCCTGGAGAGGCTGCAGAGGCTGCCGGGAGGCAAGACCTGGGCCAAAAGATTCAAGTATGTTACATTTATTAGGTACTTTATTTCCATTATTAAATTGTGATATATAGTAAAGTAATTATAGAACTCACCATAATGTAGAATCAGTGGGCATGTTAAGCTTGTTTTCCTGCAACTAGATGGTCCCATCTGAGCGTGACGGGAGAAAGTGACAGATCATTAGGCATTAGATTCTCATAGGGACAGCAAAACCTAGATGCCTCACATGCACGGTTCACAACAGGGTGTGTGCTCCTATGAGAATCTAATGCTGCTGCTGACCTGAGAGAAGGTGGAGCTCAGGCGGGAATGTGAGCAAAGGGGAGTGGCTGTAAATACAGATGAAGCTTCCCTCACTCACTACCACTCACCTCCTGTTGTGTGGCTCCTTACAGTTCCATGGCTCAGGGGTTGGGGACCCCCGCTCAAGTGCATCCAAAAGGACCCTTCCCACACCAGTCTTCATAGCGGTCAACTGCAGCAACCACTTAGCTCCCAAGGCATGTGCCTCAGTTGGCATTTCATCACAATCAACAGTAAGTGGTAGCTTGAGTCACTGTGAGGTCACTTACCGGAAATCAC
>NW_020261841.1:0-3237 GCF_003255815.1 Theropithecus gelada
CACTCAGGATTTGGGGCAACCTCCTCCTTCCCTCCGCTTCTCCTCTCCTGGCTCTGAGCACTCACATCTGATTTGGAGACCTGATATCCTGTTTGCAGAAAACATGGGCTTGAACGTTTAGTTCTGTGCTGAGATCTGTGACTGATCATCAAGGGCGGGGAGGGGAGGAACACAGCACACACGAAATGGCAATGCCAGGAAGAGTGCCCTGAATACCAGAGACAAGGGAGGCGCCGCCCAGAGCAGGAAGGGCACCTGGCCTGGAGCTCAGAGACTGGGGAGCTGTTTGCTGATGCTCGTGCCCAGGGCTAAAGATAGACTGCATGGCCAGGCATGGAGGCCTCTACCTGTAATTGCAGCACCTTGGGAGATTGTGACTTGAGGCTGCAGTGAGTTGACTGTGCCACTGCCCTCCAGCTTGGGTGACAGAATGAGACACTGTCTCTGACAGGCTGCTATACCTTCTCTTTTTTACAACCAGGATGGTATTGTTTCCACAGTGGATTAGATCTTATTTTCAAAAGACGTCTCATAGGCATAAGCTCAATCAGAACGCTGAGAGGTCTATTTTAGAGGAATAGTCTCTGCCATGTTTACTACTGGGGTGTCAAACTCCACCACGGTTCACTGAGCAACACGGTTGTTAGTAAATACTTAACACAGTTTTTCCTCCTTTTAACAAATATCCATTGAGCGTCCAGCATGGTTCTGGGTGTTAGATATGGATTAGCAAAAAAACCTATAAATTCGTGGTCAGGAAGTGGGCATTCTCATGAGATGACAAACTACACATAAGTGAATAAACAAGCAAATTCTGTCCAGTTAGTTCTGAGTGCTATAAGGGTGCAAAGTAGTCCTCCCTCAGTTGAGGTTATGCTTTTGTGGCTTCAGTTACCTGCAGTCAACTGTGGTCTGAAAATTAAGTATCATGCGGTAAGATATTTTAAGAGACCACATTTACATAACTTTGATTGTAGTGTATTTTTATATGGTTTGATTGTATTATTAATTTTTACTGTTAATCTTTTGCGTGTGCCTAATTTAAACCTTATCATAGGTATGAATGTCCAGGAAAAAACAGCACAGAGATACTCTCTCATTTCAGGCATCCACTGAGGGTCTGGGAATGTATTCAAAGCAGATGAGGTGGGGACTACTGCATAGGCACCAGGGCAGAGATGGAGTGGAATGTGGGGAAGCTATTCTGGGTAGTATTTGATGAAGTAAATGAATGTTGACAGATTCAGCCACAGATGCCACAGGATTCAAGATCTCCAGCATCATATCTCTGTGCTTCCTCAGGGCTGTGTCCAGCAGGGCTCACTCCTCCCTGGTGATGTCCACAGCCAGATCCTTGAAGGACACCGACTTTTTGAAGGACACCATGATTCAGACTGTGCTACTCCCCATCAGCATCCACAGGCTGCAGTCAAGGATGACATCCCTGAGAATGCGTGCATGAAAAGCTCAAACTGACTGGGCGCAGTGGCTCATGCCTATAATCCTCAAATTTTTGGAGGCTGAGGACAGCGAATCGCTTGAGATCAGAAGTTCAAATGTAGCCTGGGCAACATAGTGAAACTCCCATCTCTACTAAAAATACAAAAAAAAAAAAATAGCTTGGTGTGGTGGTGGGCATCTGTAGTCCCAGCTACGCAGGAGGCTGAGGTGGGAGGATGGCTTGAACCTGGGAGGCGGAGGTTGCAGTGACCTGTGACTGCATCACTGCACTCCAGCCTAGGTGAGAGAACCAGACTCGAGGGACAGAGACAAGGACAGGGAGAGGGAGATGGAGAGGAGGGAAAAAAAAAAGGAAAGAGACAAGAGCAGATGAGATGAGAAGAGAAAATGTCAAACTCCATCAGAGACCAGGCCATGGTTTGGTTCCTCTGGGCTGACTCAGCAGATGTCTTTTTGATACATCTAGAGATGTATAAACTCTTATAAATAATAACTTCATTATCAGGTCATGCCACAGGAGATGCAGTGTGAAATAACCTGGCAACTCCACAATAAAGTGCCAATTCTACTTCAGAGTGATCATAAAATTTGTACTAGGAAATTTATATATTCTACTCCCCTCCAATCTTCATGAAATCTACAGGCTAACCAACAGAAGGAACACCCATGTTCTGCCACTTATCCACTGTGGTGATGGGCAAATTATCCCTATATGAATCTCTCAATTCTCATCGGTGAAATGGTTTAACAACTTGTATTAGTCTGTTCTCATGCTGCTAATAAAGACATACCTGAGGCTGGGTAATTTATAAAGAAAAAGAGGTTTAACACTCTCACAGTTTCACACGTCTTGGAAGGCCTCATAATCATGGTAGAAGGTGAAAGGCACTTCTTACATGGCAGCAGGCAAGAGAGCATGGGAGTGAAGCAAAAGGGGAAACAGCTTATAAAACTGTCAGATCTCATGAGACTTATTCACTACCAGGAGAATAGTATGAGAAAAATCACCCCATGATTCAATTGTCTCCCACCGGGTCACTCCCACAACACATGGGAATTATGGAAGCTACAATTCAAGATGACATTTGGGTGGGAACACAGCCAAACCATGTCATTTCACCCCTGGCCCTTCCCAAATCTCATGTCCTCACATGTCAAAACTAATCATGCCTTCCCAACAGTCCCCCAAAGTCTTAACTCATTTTAGCATTAACTCAAAAGTCCACAGTCCAAAGTCTCATCTGAGACAAGGCAAATCCCTTCCACCTATGAGCCTGTAAAATCAAAAGCAAGTTAGTTACTTCCTAGATACAATGGGGGTATAGGCATTGGGAAAATATCCCCATTCCAATTGGGAGAAATTGGCCAAAACAAGGGGCAACAGGCCCAATGCAAGTCCAAAATCCAGTGGGGCATTCAAATATTAAAGATTCAAAATAATACCCTTTGACTCCATGTCTCACATCCAAGTCACACTGATGCAAGAGTTGCCATGGTCTTGGGAAGCTCTGCCCCTGTGGCTTTGCAGGGTACAGCCTCTCTCCCAGCTACTTTTATGGGTTGGTGCTGAGTGTCTGAAGCTTTTCCAGGCACGCAGGGCATGCTGTTGGGAGATCTACCATTCTGGGCTCTGGAGGATGGTGGCCGCCTTCTCACAGCTCCACTAAGCAGTGCCCCAGTGGGGACTATCTGTGGGTGCCTCAACCCTGTATGTCCCTTCCACACTGCCCTAGCAGAGGTTCTCAATGAGGGCCCTGCCCCAGCAGCAAACCTCTG
>NW_020261842.1:0-1597 GCF_003255815.1 Theropithecus gelada
TCATCAGAGGATATTTCCTTTTTCACCATAGCCCTCTATGGGCTTCCAAATATCACTTTGCCAATACCACAAGAACTGTCTTAGCGAAAGGCTTCTTGAGGGGAAAGCTGTAACTCTGTGAGGTGATTTCATAGAACACAAAGAAGTTTCTCAGAAAGTTTCCTTCTCTTTGTTATCGGAGGATATTTCCTTTGGCCCTATAGTCTTCAAAGGGATCCGAAATATCTGTTCTCAGATTCCACAGAAATAAGGCTAGCAAGGAGATTCACGAAATACAGATGTAACTCTGTGAGNACAAAGAAGTTTCTCAGAAAGTTTCCTTCTCTTTGTTATCGGAGGATATTTCCTTTGGCCCTATAGTCTTCAAAGGGATCCGAAATATCTGTTCTCAGATTCCACAGAAATAAGGCTAGCAAGGAGATCCACGAAATACAGATGTACTTCTGTGAGTGGAAGTCACACATCACAGAACAGTTTCTCAGAAAGCTTCTTTCCAGATTTCATCTGAGGATATTTCCTTTTTCACCATAGCCCTCTATGTGCTTCCAAATATCACTTTGCCAATTCCACAAGAACTGATTAGCGAAAGGCTTCCTGAGGGGAAAGCTGTAACTCTGTGAGATGATTTCACAGAAGACAAAGAAGTTTCTCAGAAAGCTTCTTTCTCTTTGTTATCGGAGGATATTTCATTCGGCCCTATAGTCTTCAAAGGGATCCGAAATATCTGTTCTCAGATTCCACAGAAATAAACCTAGCAAAGAGATCCACGAAATACAGAGGTAACTCTGTGAGATGTATTAACAAAAAACTAAGCAGTTTCTAAAAAAGCTTCTTTGCAGTTTTCATCTGAGGATATTTCCTTTTTCACCATAGCCATCTAAGGGCTTCCAAATATCACTTTGCCAATTCCACAAGAACTGTCTTAGGGAAAGGCTTCTTGAGGGGAAAGCTGTAACTCCGTTAGATGATTTCACAGAACACAAAGAAGTTTCTCAGAAAGCTTCCTTCTCTTTGTTATCGTAGGATATTTCCTTTGACGCAATAATCTTCAAAGGGATCCGAACTATCTGCTCTCAGATTCCACAGAAATAAGGCTAGCAAAGAGATCCACGAAATACAGATGGAATTCTGTGAGTGGAAGTCAAACATCACAGAGCAGTTTCTCAGAAAGCTTCTTTCCAAATTTCATCTGAGGATATTTCCTTTTTCACCATAGCCCTCTATGGGCTTCCAAATATCACTTTACCAATTCCACAAGAAGTGTCTTAGCGAAAGGCTTCTTGATGGGAAAGCCGTAACTCCGTGAGATGATTTCACAGAACACAAAGAAGTTTCTCAGAAAGCTTCTTTCTCTTTGTTGTCGGAGGATATTTCCTTGGGACATTTAGTCCTCAAAGGGTTCCGAAATATCTGTACTCAGATTCCACAGAAATAAGGCTAGTAAAGACATCCACGAAATACAGATGGAACTCTGTGAGATGAATTAACGGAACACTAAGCAGTTTCTCAGAAAGCTTCTTTCCAGATTTCATCCGAAGATACTACGTTTTTCACCATACCCCTCTATGGGCTTCCAAATATGACTTTGCCAATTCCA
>NW_020261842.1:1610-3237 GCF_003255815.1 Theropithecus gelada
AAAGCTTCTTTCTCTTTGTTATCGGAGGATATTTCCTTCGGCCCTATAGTCTTCAAAGGGATCCGAAATATCTGCTCTCAGATTCCACAGAAATAAGGCTAGGAAAGAGATCCACGAAATACAGATGTAACTGTGTGAGATGAATTAACAGAACACTAAGCAGTTTCTCAGAAAGCTTCTTTCCAGATTTCATCCGAGGATATTTCCTTTTTCACCATAGCCCTCTATGGGCTTCCAAATATCACTTTGCCAATTCCACAAGAACTGTCTTAGCGACAGGCTTCTTGAGGGGAAAGCTGTAAATCTGTGAGATGATTTCACAGAACACAAAAAAGTTTCTCAGAAAGCTTCTTTCTCTTTGTTATCAGAGGATATTTCCTTTGGCCCTATAGTCTTCAAAGGGATCCGAAATATCTGCTCCCAGATTCCACAAAAATAAGGCTACCAAAGAGATCCACGAAACACAGATGTAACTCTGTGAGATGAATTAACAGAACACTAAGTAGTTTCTCAGAAAGCTTCTTTCCAGATTTCATCCGAGGATATTTCCTTTTTCACCATAGCCCTCTATGGGCTTCGAAATATCACTTTGCCAATTCCAGAAGAACTGTCTTAGCGAAAGGCTTCTTGAGGGGAAAGTTCTATCTCTGTGACCTGATTTCACAGAACACAAAGAAGTTTCTCAGAAAGCTTCTTTCTCTTTGTTATCGGAGGATATTTCCTTTGGCCCTAAAGTCTTCAAAGGGATCTGAAATATCTGTTCTCAGATTCCACAGAAATAAGGCAAGCAAAGAGATCCACGAAATACAGACGTAACTCTGTGTGTGGAAGTCACACATCACAGAACAGCTTTTCAGAAAGCTTCTTTCCAGATTTCATCTGAGTACATTTCCTTTTTCACCATAGCCCTCTATGGGCTTCCAAATATCACTTTGCCAATTCCACAACAACTGTCTTAGCGAAAGGCTTCTTGAGGGGAAAGCTGTAACTCGGTGAGATGATTTCACAGAACACAAAGAAGTTTCACCAAAATCTTCTTTCTCTTTGTTATCGGAGGATATTTCCTTTGGCCCAATAGTCTTCAAAGGGATCCGAAATATCTGTTCTCAGTTTGCACAGAAATAAGGCTAGCAAAGAGATCCACGAAATACAGATGGAACCCTGTGAGGTGAATTAACAGAACACTAAGCAGTTTCTCAGAAAGCTTCTTTCCAGATTTCATCTGAGGATATTTCCTTTTTCACCATAGCCGTTTATGGGCTTCCAAAGGTCACTTTACCAATTCCTCAAGAACTGTCTTACCGAAAGTCTTCTGGAGTGGAAACCTGTAACTCTGTGAGATGATTTCACAGAACACAAAGAAGTTTCTCAGAAAGCTTCTTTCTCTTTGTTATCGGAGGATATTTCCTTTGGCCGTATAGTCTTCAAAGGGATCCGAAAAAAGCAGTTTCTCAGAAAGCTTCTTTCCGGATTTCATCTGAGGATATTTCCTTTTTCACAATAGCCCTCTTTGGCCTTCCAAATATCACTTTGCAAATTTCAAAAGAACTGTCTTAGCGAAAGGCTTCTTGGAGGGAAAGCTGTAACTCTGTGACCTGATTTCAGAGAACACAAAGAAGTTTCTCAG
>NW_020261843.1:0-3235 GCF_003255815.1 Theropithecus gelada
ATGTTTAATTTTTATACATTAATTTAAAAATTAGTTAATATTTTTTTTTAAAAAAATAAATATATGTCCTGAGATAATTGTGCATAAAATTTATGGTTGTTCATATACCTGCTGAGGTCTATTCAGGCAACCCCTGACCAAATCATTCTCAGATAACAGGTAAGAAGCGAGGGGGCGGAGCAAGATGGCCGAATAGGAGCAGCTCCAGTCTTCAACTCCCAGCGCCAGCGACACAGAAGACCGGTGATTTCGGCATTTTCAACTGAGGTACTGGGTTCATCTCACTGGGGAGTGCCGGACGATCAGTACTGGTCAGCTGCTGCAGCCCGACCAGCGAGAGCTGAAGCAGGGCGAGGCATTGCCTCACCTGAGAAGCGCAAGAGGGAAGGGAATCCCTTTTCCTAGCCAGGGGAACTGAGACACACAACACCTGGAGAATCGGGTAACTCCCACCCCAATACTGCGCTTTGAGCAAACAGGCACACCAGGAGATCATATCCCACACCTGGCCGGGAGGGTCCCACACCCACGGAGCCTCCCTCATTGCTATTACAGCAGTCTGTGATCTACCGGCAAGGCAGCAGCGAGGCTGGGGGAGGGGCGCCCGCCATTGCTGAGGCTTAAGTAGGTAAACAAAGCTGCTGGGAAGCTCGAACTGGGTGGAGCTCACAGCAGCTCAAGGAAACCTGCCTGTCTCTGTAGACTCCACCTCTGGGGGCAGGGCACAGAAAACAATAACAAAGCAGCAGACACCTCTGCAGACGCAAACGACTCTGTCTGACAGCTTTGAAGAGAGCAGTGGATCTCCCAACACGGAGGTTGAGATCTGAGAAGGGACAGACTCCCTGCTCAAGCGGGTCCCTGACCCCTGAGTAGCCTAACTGGGAGACATCCCCCACTAGGGGCAGTCTGACACCCCACACCTCACAGGGTGGAGTACACCCCTGAGAGGAAGCTTCCAAAGCAAGAATCAGACAGGTACACTCCCTGTTCAGAAATATTCTATCTTCTGCAGCCTCTGCTGCTGATACCCAGGCAAACAGGGTCTGGAGTGGACCTCAAGCAATCTCCAACAGACCTACAGCTGAGGGTCCTGACTGTTAGAAGGAAAACTATCAAACAGGAAGGACACCTACACCAAAACCCCATCAGTACATCACCATCATCAAAGACCAGAGGCAGATAAAACCACAAAGATGGGGAAAAAGCAGGGCAGAAAAGCTGGAAATTCAAAAAACAAGAGCGCATCTCCCCCGGCAAAGGAGCGCAGCTGATCGCCAGCAACGGATCAAAGCTGGACGGAGAATGACTTTGACGAGATGAGAGAAGAAGGCTTCAGTCCATCAAATTTCTCAGAGCTAAAGGAGGAATTACGTACCCAGCGCAAAGAAACTAAAAATCTTGAAAAAAAAGTGGAAGAATTGATGGCTAGAGTAATTAATGCAGAGAAGGTCATAAATGAAATGAAAGAGATGAAAACCATGACACGAGAAATACGTGACAAATGCACAAGCTTCAGTAACCGACTCGATCAACTGGAAGAAAGAGTATCAGCGATTGAGGATCAAATGAATGAAATGAAGCGAGAAGAGAAACCAAAAGAAAAAAGAAGAAAAAGAAATGAACAAAGCCTGCAAGAAGTATGGGATTATGTAAAAAGACCAAATCTACGTCTGATTGGGGTGCCTGAAAGTGAGGGGGAAAATGGAACCAAGTTGGAAAACACTCTTCAGGATATCATCCAGGAGAACTTTCCCAACCTAGTAGGGCAGGCCAACATTCAAATCCAGGAAATACAGAGAACGCCACAAAGATACTCCTCGAGAAGGGCAACTCCAAGACACATAATTGCCAGATTCACCAAAGTTGAAATGAAGGAAAAAAATCTTAAGGGCAGCCAGAGAGAAAGGTCGGGTTACCCACAAAGGGAAGCCCATCAGACTCACAGCAGATCTCTCGGCAGAAACTCTACAAGCCAGAAGAGAGTGGGGGCCAATATTCAACATTCTTAAAGAAAAGAATTTTAAACCCAGAATTTCATATCCAGCCAAACTAAGTTTCATAAGTGAAGGAGAAATAAAATCCTTTACAGATAAGCAAATGCTTAGAGATTTTGTCACCACCAGGCTTGCCTTACAAGAGACCCTGAAGGAAGCACTCAACATGGAAAGGAACAATCGGTACCAGCCATTGCAAAAACATGCCAAAATGTAAAGACCATCGAGGCTAGGAAGAAACTGCATCAACTAATGAGCAAAATAACCAGTTAATATCATCATGGCAGGATCAAGTTCACACATAACAATCTTAACCTTAAATGTAAATGGACTAAATGCTCCAATTAAAAGACACAGACTGGCAAACTGGATAAAGAGTCAAGACCCATCAGTTTGCTGTATTCAGGAGACACATCTCACACGCAGAGACATACATAGGCTCAAAATAAAGGGATGGAGGAAGATTTACCAAGCAAATGGAAAACAAAAAAAAAAGCGGGGGTTGCAATACTAGTCTCTGATAAAACAGACTTTAAACCATCAAAGATGAAAAGAGACAAAGAAGGCCATTACATAATGGTAAAGGGAGCAATTCAACAGGAAGAGCTAACTATCCTAAATATATATGCACCCAATACAGGAGCACCCAGATTCATAAAGCAAGTCCTTAGAGACTTACAAAGAGACTTAGACTCCCATACAATAATAATGGGAGACTTCAACACTCCACTATCAACATTAGACAGATCAACGAGACAGAAAGTTAACAAGGATATCCAGGAATTGAACTCATCTCTGCAGCAAGCAGACCTAATAGACATCTATAGAACTCTCCACCCCAAATCAACAGAATATACATTCTTCTCAGCACCACATCGTACTTATTCCAAAATTGACCACGTAATTGGAAGTAAAGCACTCCTCAGCAAATGTACAAGAACAGAAATTATAACAAACTGTCTCTCAGACCACAGTGCAATCAAACTAGAACTCAGGACTAAGAAACTCAATCAAAACCGCTCAACTACATGGAAACTGAACAACCTGCTCCTGAATGACTACTGGGTACATCACGAAATGAAGGCAGAAATAAAGATGTTCTTTGAAACCAATGAGAACAAAGATACAACATACCAGAATCTCTGGGACACATTTAAAGCAGTGTGTAGAGGGAAATTTATAGCACTAAATGCCCACAAGAGAAAGCAGGAAAGATCTAAAATTGACACTCTAACATC
>NW_020261844.1:0-9104 GCF_003255815.1 Theropithecus gelada
CTTCCTTCCTTCCTTCCTTCCTTCCTTCCTTCCTTCCTTCCTTCCTTTCTTCCTTCCTTCCTTCCTTCCTTCCTTCCTCCCCCCCCCAACTTCTTCTTTCTAAGGATATGCTTGGTGTTTGGCAAGCGTTGCTTGAATTACATTAGGAAATAACTTTTGTAACAAACCCATTTAACAACGATTCTTTGTTCCCCACCTACTGATAATGCTCAGAGCCACAGCAACAGCCTTTACCCAATTCCATGTCATTAATCCTTGATCTTTTCCTGCTGAATAGCAGATTGCTTTCTGAGGCTGGCAACACAGTTTCATTTTCACCTTCCTGCTGATGGAACTGCCCTGGCTCTGTGCCAGATGGCTGTTTACATAACAAATGATTTGATTATATTGTACAACCAATGGCAGCCTTTCTCAGAATAAAGAAGCCAGAAACATATAATCAAAGCCATTAACTCTGTACAAAGAAACGCAGGCCACTCTAAATTTCTCACCAACCATAATCACAGTTTTCCAAAGCAATATAAGAACAGGGGTATGGTTCCCTACTAAAAATGTGTTAGGGGAAAGACTTTTAAAAGGAAATTGTGGCTACAGCTCAGTTGCACTCTCAGATCAACACTTGAGCCTTGACTCCAATCCCAGCTCTGTAACTCACTGTCCTTGTGACCTTGGAAAAGTCATTTACTGCCCAGAGTCTCCGTTTCTTTATTGTAAAATGACTGTAATAGTAATATCAACCTCAGAGGTTTATGAGAGGATTAAGTGAGATAGTGCGTAAGAACACTTTATTTGTCAGAATGTCTTCAGCCACAAGGAGCAAAACATTTGACTAAAGAAGGCAAAAAAAAAAAAAAAAAGATAGAGGACTTATAATTTCATTTAACAGGGTTGTTTCATTTGGAGGCATAAAGATGTAACCAGTGATTCACATTCTTTTCATCTTCCTGCTATGCCATTCTCAGCAATTTATGGACACGTCTCATGGTTTCAAGACAGCTGCTGTGGCTCCAGGCATCACACTGGGACATGATAAAATCAAGCAAAGAGAAGGAGGACATTTTTCCCCTATGTCTCCTTTTGTGATGGAGAAAATTGTTCCCAAATTTCTCCTCTGCAGATCTGCAGACTTCTTACTGGCCAAGATGGCAGCACATCTATAATTCCAAACCAATCACTGATGGAGGAATGAGAATGACCACAGTTGACTTGGACCTATAACTCACTCTGAAGCTGGGTTGAGGAATAGCCACTTTCCCTGAGCTCCTGAGTAGATGAACAACCAACAAAACTGAATCCCATCAGCAAAGAAGTCATGGATGGACAACCGCTGTGTCTACCATAAACACAACTCCCGGGGCACACATGAGATGCCTCCAAAGGCTGGCACTTGGCAAGCTCGAGACTGGGAGTCCACACAGTGCTCCAGGTGGGAGGATCACAACTGTAGTTGGCCATGGAGTCCCCCTGGGTGCCAGACCCCTGTATGCAAAGCCCCACTCAGCATCTCCACTTGATTGGCTTATGGGAACCTCAAATCCAACACACTGTATTTGAACTCATCATATTTCCTCCCCACTGGCCTCCTCTGTTGGTACCCGCCTTGCTCAAACCAGAACCTGACTAACCCTCAAGAGTCCCTGTTTTCCTTCCCCATCTGTGCCACATCTCTCCAGCTCTGCCATCATCTTCCACCTGGACACCAACCAAGCCCCCACTCTCCCTGCTGCTGTCTGGGCATCAACAGCCCATGCTGAACGGAACAACAGCCCTCTGAACGGAACTCTTCTCACTCCCGTTTCACTGTCACCTTGCTCAGGAAAGCTCTTCTGACCCCCCCCAAGTTGAACCCCCCATTACAGACCTCACATCCTGACATACATCTCTCCATTGCCCTGATCACTCTTCTTATTTACCTGTGTGATTATTTCACTCATGTCTCACCCCACCAGGTTGCAACTCCATGAGGGTGGGAATTTGATCTGTTTTGTTCACTGATAACCTTTAGTGCTTGACACATAGTAGGGCCTCAATTTTTTTTCCTGAATCCTATAAATGAATAAGTTCATTCCCTTCCTGGTAGCCAGGGAGATTCTTCTAAGAAGCAAATCTAATCACTCCCTCTCCTTCCATAAGCCTTCCATGACTCTCCTTTACCCACAGGACAAAGTCCATAGGGCTTAACCTGGCTCTTTCAGGCTCCTCGAAGTGGATTCTGCCACCTCTCCAGCCCCATCTCACCTGCCCCATTGTCCTTTGCAGTCCAGCCATCCTCCACTTCTTTAGGTGCCTCAAAGTCTCCATGTTCTCTCCTACCCCTGGATCTGCCTATATGCTATGTCTCTCCTGGAAACTTTGTCTCAAAAAAATCTTCATTCTCATTGTCAAGGCTTTAAAATTTGCCTCTTTGGGGGAAGGTTTAGTTCTGCAAGCTCATTCTGGAAATCTGGGTTCCTTCTCTCTAGTTGTTGTCATCCTCAATCCATAGCTTCCCAAGTCCAAAACAACTGCTATAGCTTCTCCATCACATCTACGTTCCAGGTAGAGGGGAAAGAGAAAGGGTCATTCCTCTTAAGGGCATGACTCAGAAGTAGTGCCTATCACCTCTACTTAATCCCATTGGCTGGAGCTTAGTCGTATGACCACACCTAACTGCAAAGGAGGCTGGGAAATAGAATCACTATCTGCTGATTATGTTAGCGTGTTTCCCACTAATGCTCCAAAATTCTCTCAGTATGAGAAAAAAGCTGATGGATGTTGGTGGACGCTAATGGTCCCTGCCACACTCAGTGCAGAGCACGGAGTTATCTCTGTCCAGCCAGATTGTGAGCTCCCTAAGGACAGGGACCATATATGGTGGTCATTGTAGCATCTCCTGCAACTCGCAGAGTTGTGACACATGGTTGTGACACGTGGAAAATCAGAGTGAATGGCAGAGGCTGGAAATACAAGGTGGAGAAACTGAGGCAGGCCCCAATTGAGTTCCACACACATTTTCTGGGTGCTGATTACACATAAGACCCTGGGCTCGGTCCCGGTGCCTGGGGGGCAGCAATACTTGTCTGGCCTGGCAATGTCCCAAAAAACACCAAGTCCCTGGCTGCAAAACCCCACTCGGTGGGGAAGCTGCAGAAACAAAGCAGAGTCCACGGTCAGAACAGGAGATGCCACAAGGGTCTACAGGTAAGGCAGGTGCCACGCCCTCAGCCCACCTGGCCCTGGCCCACTGCACTTCGGGCCACTCCCCAACATTATCTGGCCTTGGGCCCAGCCCTGAGCATCTGCCCTTCGCTGGGTTCCCTTCTCCTGTCAGCTGTCATGGGAAAGGCCTTATGGGAGCTCTCCAGGTCCAAGTGCCAGTCTCACAGCTGCTGTACTTGCTGTTCCCTCTGACTAGACTTCCCTTCCATGCTGCTCTAGCTTCTCCTGCTCTCAGCTTAGACGGTACCTCCTCACTCTCTCCAAAGACCACCGCTTGCCCCGGTGCCTCTCCACCACATTGTGCATCTTGTTGCTTCCCAGCATGGGTCCGTGTGGGGTCATCGGGGAACACTGCTCTTGTTTATTCATTTGTTGGCTTCTTTGTTGTCTGTCTCCCCCAGTAGAGGACATGGACATTTTCTGTCTTGTTTTCTCCTGTATCCAGAGCATAGCCCAGGGCCTGCGCACATAGTAGGTGTTCAGGTAATGTCTATGGACTAAATAAATACACACACAGTGAGGAAAGACAAGAGAATTAGCACTCACTGCACTTGTATGACATGCCAGCTGCATGCATTGTTCACTCTGAGTCCCATGACACCACTGCCTGGTCAGAATCATTATCCCCATTTCACAGCTGAGAAAACTGAGACTCAGAGAAATGAAGTGACTTGACCGAGGTTACGCCAATAGGAAGGGCCAAGTCACAGACGGGGGAGAAATATTTTTGATGAAATGCAAAGATCTTGGAGGAGGCGGTGGTTTCTTGGTTGTACACACCAATGAAAGCTCGTCAAACCTTACCCTTGAAATCAGAAGTTCTCATTCAAGGATGGTTTTACCCCCAGGAGACATTTGGCAAAGTGAAGAGAAATTTGGTCATCATGGGGGTAAGTGGTGCTACTGGCATCTCGTGGGTAGAGGCCAGAGATGCCGCTAAACATCCTACAGTACCCAGAACAGCCACCACAGCAAAGAATTATCGGACCCAAAATGTCGACAGTGATAGGTTGAAAAACTCTACTTTGAAAGAATGCAGTTTACTGAACATAAATTATATACTCCATTTATTAAGGTATAATCAATGCATTTTTTTATAAAATAGAAAATAAATAACATAATTGGAAAAGAAAGAAACCAACTCAGTACAAAACAATGGCCAAATAATTTTAAAAAGCAAAGAACAGATGAGAAAATACAAAGAGCGTGTGAATGTAAGATTTTAGGAAGGTGAGTGAGCTTGTGCACATGTGCATATGTGTGTGCACGTGTGGCTGAGCATGTGTGAGTGAGTAGGCATCTGTGTGCTGTGTGTGGGAGCCGGGCAGGGGGCAGCATGTATGACTGAGTGTGCCAGCACATTTCTGAGCATTTACTAGTGTGTGTCTGGGGGTGTGAATGACAAAATAAGTGTATATGGTTAATTGTATGAGTGTGTGAGTGAGTGTGGGGAGGAGATGTGTGCA
The DNA here is from genome assembly GCF_003255815.1 of Theropithecus gelada. Lineage (NCBI taxonomy): Eukaryota > Metazoa > Chordata > Mammalia > Primates > Cercopithecidae > Theropithecus > Theropithecus gelada. The sequence goes on from NW_020261844.1 coordinate 4,665, forward strand.
TCCTTGCCTGTGGGAGTCAGTGTGTATATGTGAGTGTGCATGCACATGCACTGTTGTGAAAAGTTCTGAAAGAACCCCTCCCCACCTTTTGTATTTTTTATTTTTTTGAAACGGAGTCTTGCTCTGTTGCCCAGATTGGAGTGTAGTGGTGTGATCTTGGCTCACTGAAACCTCCACATCCTGGGTTCAAGCAATTCTCCTGCCTCAGCCTCCTGGGAGGCTGGGATTACATGCATGCAACACCATGCCCTAATACTTTATTATTATTATTTTTTTAGTAGAGACGGGGTTTTGCCATGTTGGCCAGTCTGGACTTAAACTCCTGAACTCAGGTGATCCACCTGCCTGGGCCTCCCAAAGTGCGGGGATTACAGGTGTGAGCCACCATGCCCAGCCAAGAAACCCCTTTTACATACAGAGTTTTGCTCCTTTGCATGACAATGTTCATGAACAGGTGGGGTCAGCTGGTGGATGTGTTTAAAATCATGAGAGAAGTGGCCAAGGAGCTCTTTAGAAAGGGCAGAGGGAAGTGGTATATCCAAGTTGATCCCTGACCAATCTGAACAGGTGCAAATACCCAAGCCAGCTGAGCTAGCCCTAGTCACGCCAACTTCTGTTCCCACCAGCAGCATCTTAGAAGGTTTGACCTTGCGTCATTCTCAGGCCACCCCCAAAGCAAACCAGCAAATGGTCAACTTTATGATAACAAAGTCAACATATTATAATCTCATGGGCAGTCAGTTAAAGGGCAAATATTCATTCATTCACCAATATTCACTGTGCCCAGGCACAGTTTCTGGTGCTGGGGATGCCACTGAGAACAAGATGGACAAAAATTCATTTGCTGGTGGCACTGGTGTTAACAAGCAGATGACAACATGAGTGAACAGCCTGTGGAGAGGGTTAATTCGTGGTAAGTGCTCTAGATAAAAATAAAGCAGGAACAGTAGATCCAGATCACCAGGTGGGTTTGCAGTTTAAAAAGATTGGTCAACTGGGGCTTCATGGGAAGCTGGCGTTTCAGTGAAGACCTGAAGGAGGTCAGGGCTGAGCCACGTGGATCTCTAGCAGAAGAGCAACCCCTAGGCAGAGACCACAGCAAGTGCGAAGGACCGGTGATAGCACACACCTGGCCAGTTCAAGGAACAGAGAAGGGGCCAGTGTGGATTTAGTAGCTTTTTAAAAACTGATGATAAAAGCAAATGGTGCTTGTGGAGCCACCACACAGAAAAATGAATAAAAGAGAAACTGAAAGTCCACAGTCACTGAAGGGTAGGGGCAGGGAAGATACACTAAGGATCTCGGTGTCTGGGGTACAGTTCACTTGGTAATCAAAGCAATTTTCCATTTTGACAAGGCAATGCCAAAATAGTGCAGCTGCGCTCAAACCTCCCAGCTGCAGCAAAACACCTGACATTTTTACAGTTCACACCCCAGGCCTGAGCTGAGCCAGGTACATAGTAGGCGCTTGCTCTGCCTTCTACATCCTCCCAGTTCCCTGGGTCCTGAGGGGGTGAGGAAAGATGAGAACAAATCCCCCAAGGTACATACAGACTGACTGATCCCCAGATCCCCACAGGCTGCCAGCCAGGCCCCCAGCAGCCCCAGAATGGCAGCTTCGTCTCTTACTCCTCCTGCTTTTAAGAGCTCTGAAGGAGGCTTGTCTCGCTTTGCACAATGGCTCCTTAATTGCTATTTCCTCTCAGTTATGAATTATGTCATGGATAAGGCCGCTCACATTATTAAACTAGCAGCCCCACCGAAGGGCTGAGGCTGAGAGCAGCCCCAGGTGACTGGGGCAAACAACTCCGTGCCTAGATGCTTCCTCAGAAAACCTGTCCTTCGGATGCAGGGTTCCCAGCAGGATAAGAAGGGACACAGTCATAGTCCCAGGTACCCTGCATGATCAGATCCCACTCTTGCCTTTCTTGGCCATGGTCGGGACAACTGACTATGGAGGCAGGCGAACCTAGGTCCAAACCTTGGCGCTGACAATGACTAGCCCATTCATTCATTCATTCCTTCTTCATTCATTCATTCTTCATTCAATCACTATAGATATTGACTGTCTTCTGAGTGCTGGTCCTGTGCTGGGCAGTGGGGAAATATCTGAAAACAAGGAAGACACAGTCTGTGCCCTATAGAACTTTAAATCTAGTGGGCGGAGATGGGCACACAACACAAATTTTGAAATTAGGGCAATGAAGAAAATAAGACAGTGTGGTAGATTTGAGACCAGCAGGACGCCGGTGAATGTGTGTGTGTCTGCGTACGCGCACGCATGTGTGTGTGGCTGTGCCCGCGGGCGTGTGTGTGTGGGCGTGTGTCTCTGTGCCTGTGTGCTGTGTGCATGTACGTGGCGTCTGCTCATAGGAATATGGCTCAAGCACAGCAGGCCTTATTTGTTTTTTCTTTTCATGTACCCCGTTCCCGCGCCCGACTCGACCGACATTCCGGTCCGCCACTCTTTGAGGCTCTGCTTGGGTTCCGGAGCCAGCCCCTCCAGTGCGCATGTTCCAGTGGCCGGGCACCTGGCGCGAGTGCTGAGCCCTGGCTTGCGTCACAGTGAAGGTCTTCGTTGCCTGGCGACGAGTCCCTGCGACTTAGCAGAGAGGGGAGACCTCTGTGATGGGCGTCATATTGGGTTCAAGCCTGTGTTCTCTTGAGGATCCAAGGTATAGTCCCACCATCTAGGACAGGGCAGGGGCAATCCAGCCTGAGGAAACGACCGGGGAAGGCACAGGGATCCACCGCGAAATCCCAAACCATCCAAAAGGATCCGCGCCATGCGTCAAACCTGCCTGGACCCAGTAGGGGTAAGTCTCTTTAAAGGTGGCCCCATCCCCCCCCCGGCCCGTGATTTCTGACTACAGCAGTCCTGTGTTCTCGGGGTGCTCTCTCCTGGGAGGGGCTTCCTGGCGGTTCAGAACCGCGCAGCCTGAGAAGGTGCCCGGAGGTGTATTTGTGCGAGATTGTTTCGAGTGTTGGCTGCCCGCGTGTGTAGGCGGCACTGTGTGTGTGTGCGTGTGTTTGTGTGTGTGTTTGTGTGTTTGTGTTTCGTTGTGCGCGTGTGCGCGTGTGTGTGGGCGTCTGTCTCTGTGGGCCTAGGTGCCGTGTGCGTGTACGTGGCGTCTGCTGTTAGGAATATGGCTCAAGCACTGCAGCCCTTATCTATTTTTTCTTTTCTTTTCTTTTCGGTGTTGGGCTCCCGCTTGCGTTCTCTTGGGGATCCACGGTATACTCCCACCTTCCAGGACAGGGCAGGGCAATCCAGCCTGAGGAAACGTCCAGGGAAGGCCAAGGGATCCACCGCGAAATACCTAACCATCCAAAAGGATCCGCGCCATGCGTCAAGCCTGCTGGACCCAGTGGGGGTCAGTCTCCTTAAACGTTGCCCCCTTCTCCCCTCCTGTGATTTCTGACTACAGCAGGCCTGTGTTCTCGGGGTGCTCTCTCCTGGGAGGGACTTCCTGGTGGAGCAGAACCGCGCAGCCTGAGGAGGTGCCCAGAGGTGTATTTGTGCGGGATTGTTTCGAGTGTTGGCTGCCCGTGTGTGTGGGCGGCACTGTGTGTGTGTTTGTGTGTTTGTGTCTGTGTCTGTCTGTGTGTGTCTGTGCACGCACCCGCGAGCGTGCTTGTGTGTGCCTGTGCGCGTGCCTGTGTGTGTTTGGGCGTGTGTCTCTGTGGGCCTGTATGCTGTGTGTGTGTACGTGGCGTCTGCCGATAGGAAGATGGCTCAAGCACTGCAGCCCTTATTTGTTTTTTCTTTTCGTGTACCCCTCCCGCCCCCGAGTCCACCGACCTTCTGGTCCGCCACTCTGTGAGGCTCTGCTTGGGTTCCGGAGCTCCGTGTCCCATGTTTTTTTCCGTGGTTCCTGTTTCCGGGGTGAACTGTGGGACTGGCTGAGACTCGCAGGAGTCCTAAGCACCTCCCCCGCCGCAAAGCAGCAACTCTGCTAGCAAGGAAGAGGAGCACACCACCCCCGGGAACAGAAACCTCCGAGTGCCTCATTTTCCTGTGGCCAAGCCGGGGCCCCACCCTAGCAGTCCTGTGCGCAGGGCTCCCCGAATTCCCCTCGAATTCGGTTCCAAGCCGAGCAGCCGCTTCACGTCGTGAGGTCAGGAGGCGGGGACTCCTCCATCGTCTGGGGATTTGATTCCGAGGACGGAGAGGGTGGGCAGCAGTTTGCTCAGATGGGGTGAGGATGCAGTCTGGTGAGGTGTGCGTGGGGTCCCCCACCTTCATCTGCTAAACAGGTGCTTCCAGATGAAGACGGAAGGTACTTCCGACTCCACCCTGGCGTTCCCTTGGTGGCACTAGTGGTCCGCACCCTGGCCCGGTGCCCATGTGGGAGGACTGCAACGTGCTGGGGGATCAGTTGGAGCACAATCCCCGGCCATTCTGGCCAGCTTTCGATTTCGGCTGTCATTCCGGGAAAC
>NW_020261845.1:0-3234 GCF_003255815.1 Theropithecus gelada
ATGTTAATATGAAAAGACTCACTAAAACAATAAAAAATATATTCATTTGAGTCTTTCTCATGCTCTATCATTTTGATACAATTTATCCATCATCACTCTTCCATGATTTTTGAGCCTTGTGATTTTACTGGATTCACCATGATAAATTCATATTTCATCAGCATAATAGCATTTTCATCCTATCTGCACCCTTATATTCTCTTTGTCATGAATTGTAATGTGTTATGTGATATCTTGGAATTCAAATGTCGACATCCTTATAGGGACTGGGGGACATTATTCTGCTTAAACCCTAATTTACTATATATATAATAGAAATGATCCTGGCTGTCTCTCAGTTTAGTTCACATCCCAGAGACTTATTATGCGATCTCTATCTCAAAACACAATTTTTAATACTTTCCTCTCAGGTGCCAACAAAATAAACACACACACCCCCCCTTTTTTTTTTTTTTTTTTTTTTTTTTTTTTTTTTTTGAGACAGAGTCTTACTCTATCACCCAGGCTGGAGTGCAGTGGCGGGATCTCTGCTTACTGCAAACTCTGCCTCCTGAGTTCAAGTTATTCTCCTGCCTTAGCCTCCCAAGTGGTGCTCACCACTACACCAGCTAATTTTTGTATTTTAGTAGAGAATATTTCACCATGTTGGCCAGGCTGGTCTCAAACTTCTGACCTCCCAAAGCTCTGGGATGACAGGCGTGGGCCACTGAGCAGCCACCGAGCCTGGCCACTACTTTTAATTACTTTGTTTCACCATGAAGTTGCATCAAAATAGTCACATGTTGGTCTTCTTCCTGAGACTTCACTTAATACAGAGATACTCTACCATGCCTAGAAAACTACTTTAAGTCTTAGTCTCAGTATTCAACAAAGATACTAAGTCTTCGATTAGTATTCAATAAGATAAAAAAAAAACTTCAATAAGATCTTCAATAAGATCAAAATACTTAGTCTTCAATAAGAAAGATAATTCCTCTCAAGTTTTCTTGGGACAACTTCAATAATGTAATACCTTGTAAAATTTTGCAGAACGATTTTGCCGTTACCATTTCATGTTACTTGGCCAAGATTCAGAAGTCATTTATCATTTTGCTTTAATCCAGGGCTAAGAACAATTTAACTTCATGACATTAAAAAAGTGAAACACCATTAAATTCACTCGGATTTGTTTTAAATGAAAGTGTGTCTGAGTCGAGGTCACATCATTATATACAATTCCATAAATAAAAATATATGAGATGATGCAAAAATGTTGACATTGAGTATCCTTGGATAATAACAAACAATTAGTGACTGAGAAAAAGCTGCTCTAAAACCACCAAATATGTTTGATTTTATAAAGGAAACATCTAGTTGATTAAATGGTTATTACTCTTTCTACAAAACTTTAATAAGTAATTGCATTTATCTTAGAAACAAAGATTTCCACAGCATACATCTACGCCATCAGCGCAGTTCAGTTCTGCTGTCAAGTTAAAATCAGAAAAAAAAAAGTAATTTTAAATTAAAGTCTTAATGGTATCCAAATTTTAAGGATCACATTTCAGTACTTGAAAAAGATATCTGAACATCAGACAATAATATATGTATAATGAGTTATTAACTATATATCTGTATAGTTTTATTAATATAACCTATATATTATGAACCACACACCAAAAGAAGATATTGGACAAATAGTTAGATTAAATAACATAGATAAGAATTTTAATATTTTATTTTTTTCACCCTAAAAAACATCTAGTTTATGCTCTCTAATTCATTCTCCTTACTCTATAAATAACCTAAACACACTGAAATGGAATAATCTTCTGCGTGATCAGATGGTGTGTTTTTCCACTGAGGCTCTTGAGAGCATTGATGCTGATCCCAGATGAGATCAGCAATCTTGGCCGTCACGATCTTGGTTGTCATAAATTAGAGGATACAAATAGAGTATGATTGAATTGATTGTATCTTCAAAAATTTTTCTCATTTGCCAGAGCTAAACAATTGATAATTGCCTTTAACATATTGCAGAAGTAATTTTTAATCCAAATATTAAACTTAGCTGTGTTCTATGTTGTTATTTGATAAGTCTGGCAACTTTACACCATGGAAGAATTACGGAATTTGTATTAATACGATGCAAAACTGGGTGAAACAAAATAGGGGAAAAATCCATAGATGCTACTTTTAGGTTGTTCAGAGTGCAAAAAAAAATTTGGTTCTATGCGATGCATTAAAAATTTCAAAATCTAAATTCACAGCTTAGCTCTCGCCATTAGAAGTGACAACCTAAGGCTTCTGGGGCTCAGGGTGAAGCTCCTGAGCACTCTCAGTAAACACATAATGCAGGCCAAGTTTACTCTCATTATACTGCCTTTCACTTTAGTGTATTCTCAATATTCTTAAGTCCCAAAGGGTAAAAATAATCATGTATAATAGGGGAATAACACCATTCTACAGACCAGGAATGAAAATCTGATCATAAAAAGCATAAGCTTAGATCAGACATCTGAAGCAAAGATAAAAGGTATATAAAAGGAAAAAGCCATTCACAGGAATCCAAAAGCTGTTTTGCATATGATGGATATGTTATCTGTAGAAAAAGAAGTTTGATAAAATATACTTCCTCATCTTTATTATAAAATACAGTTTTTAGCATTGTTATTTTATTAATAATATTATTTGAATAGTGATGTTTGCATTGTTCCTTGTGTAGTTTTAAAATACAATCTATATGAATGTAAAATGTTTTTTATTATGTTAATAAAAATGTCATTTTTATCAGACATTTTACAACATTCATTGAGCAGCCTTGTTGGACCTACAAAATTTAGGCACCAGGGAGAAGGGGTTTGTTGTTAAGTGTCAATAATAAATGGCAAACTGAAAAATCCAGCCGGCAAATTTAGAAAAGAAAAAATGTTTCCACCAAGATTAGGCCTGTTAACAGAAGTTTTATAAAACACATCAAGACTAAAATAATAAATATGGTAAGTATCAGATGCATTGAATGATTGTAATGCATTTGCCACTCTTTGGAAGCTGAAATTAGTGTAGACTGCAGCTAGAGGCACAATACTTGCTGACACAGATATTTATAATTTTAAGACATTTAATTCCCAGCTTCCTCAAAGGAAAAAATAAGCAGGAAAATTATTACTTTAAATGTAGGCAATAGAAAAATGCTGGAGGGGGAGCAAGATGGCCGAATAGGAACAGCTCCAGTCTCCAACTCCCAGCGCGAGC
>NW_020261846.1:0-3234 GCF_003255815.1 Theropithecus gelada
TTCAAAGTGAATGAAAATAGAAGACAACATAGAATATATGGGCTGTCACTAAAACAGTACCTAGGGGAAAATTTATGTCATTAAATATTATATTAGAAAAGAAGAGAGGTCTCAAATCAGTGACTTTAGTTTTCACTTTAAGATGGAAAAATGAAAGCAAATTAAATCCAAAGTAAGCAGAGAAAAGGAATTATAAAGATCAAAGTGGGAATCAATGAAAGAAAATAGGTTAGAGGAAAATCAATGAATCCCAAAGCTTGTTCTTTGGGAAAATCAATAAAATTGATACATTTTCAGCCAGATTGATCAGAGAAAAAACAGAGAGAAAATTACCAGTAGAAGGTATGAGAGAGGTGACATCACTAAAGATTCTACAGGTATAAAGGGACAGTAAGATAACATTAGTAATACTTTTATGCCAATTAAATTCAGCACCATGGATGAAATTGACAAATTCCTTGAAAGACACAAATTACCAAAGTTCACCGAAGAAGAAATAGATAACCTGAATAGCCCTGTATCTATTAAAGAATTTGTTTTTTACACTTGATCTTAGGTAAAATTTGTTTTTTCACTTGATCTTAGGTAGAAGTCCTAGAAGTGATGAAAATTGTTGTTTTAAAACCTCCCTACAGGCTAGGCACAGTGGCTTATGCCTATAATCCCAGCACCTTGGGAGGCTGATGTGGGCTGGGATTACAGGCATAGGTCAGGAGTTCATGACCAGCTTGGCCAACATGTTGAAAACCCATCTCTACTAAAAATACAAAAATTAGCTGCGTGTGATGGCAGATGCCTGTAATCTCAGCTACTTGGGAGGCTGAGGCAGGAAAATTGCTTGAACCTGGGATGGGGAGGTTGCAGTGAGCTGAGGTCATACCTCTGCACTCCAACCTGGGTGACAGAGCGAGACTCTCCCTCAAAATAATAATAATACTAATAAAAAAGGGTCGGGATCCATGGCTCACACCTGTAATCCCAGCACTTTGGGAGGCCAAGGCGGGCAGATCACGAGGGCAGGACGAGGAGATTGAGACCATCCTGCCTAACACAGTGAAACCCCGTCTCTACCAAAAATACAAAAAATTAGCCAGGAGTGGTGGCATGCACCTGTAATACCGGCTACTCGGGAGGCTGAGGCAGGAGAATCGCTTGAACCTGGGAGGCAGAGACTGCAGTGAGCTGACATTGTACCACTGCACTCCAGCCTGGGTAATAGACTGAGACTGTCTCAAAAAAATAAAAAATAAAAAAATTTTTTTGAAAAACCTCCCTATAAAGAAATTCAGGCCCAGATGGTGACAGTAGTGAATTTTACCGAACATTTAAGGAAGAAGTAATAACAATACTTCACAAACTCTTCCAAAACACTGAAGAGGAGGAAATACTTCCCAACTCATTCTATGAAGTCAGCATTACCCTGATACCAAAATTATCCTTGTACCCTTGCCAGACGAGGATATTAGAAGAAAAGAAAACTATAGACCAATATTCCTCATGAACATAAGGCAAGAATTCTATGCAAAAGTTTAGCAAATGGAATCCTAAATATAATAGAAAGGTAATACATCATAATCAAGTGGTATTTATCCTAGGAATGCAGGGTTGATTTAAGAATAAAAAATAAATCAATGTAATTTACCACATAAACAAACTAAATAATTATGTGATCACCATGATCAATACAGAAAAAGCATTTGGCAAAATCCAACATCCGTTTTTGATAAAAGCTGAGGAAAACTAGGAATAGAGGGAACTCCGTCAAGCTAGGGCAATTCCAAAAATCCTTCAGCTAGCATCACACCTGATTGTGGAAGACTGAATACTTTCCCCTTCACATCAGAAACACACTAGGGATGCCTGCCCTCACCACCTCTATCCAGCACTGTATTGGAGGCTCTAGACTGTGCAATCAGCCAAGAAACAGAAATAAAGGACATTCAGGTGGGAAAGAAAGACATCAATGGTCGTTATTCATGGATGACATCATTGTCTGTGTAGGATACTCAAGAGAATCTACAAGAAGTTAATAAGTGTGTTTGTCAAGGTTTCAGGATATATTAATGTACAGAAATCATTTAATGACAGTTTTGTAACTCAAAATTAAAATGTAATGCATATGTTATTGGTTGGATTTAGCCATCCCAAAATGTATACATATTGTAAANTTTGGTGCAAGGACTGGGAGAAAGTTCTGAACTGTACAGAGCCTGCCCAGGAATGGCAGACACCGCAAAGCTTGTGGATGGGCAGTCAGGGCTGTCCTGTGGGCAGGGGCTCCAGGGCATGTGAGCCACGCTGGAGCTGTGGATTAGGTCAGGCCTCCCAGGAGGGGCCCACACCAGCGTTTCTCTCTCACTCTTTCTGAATCAAGAATGTTGAACACACAATGAAAAGCCCAACTTACAAAAAGAANCTTGAGGAGAGAGGCTGCCAGAGGTACAGAGAAGGAAAGACTACTAACCCCACATCTGTCTCACCCCCTGACTACTACACACAGGCAATCACTGGAGCTTCTGACTTGAACTTCAAAATCTGTGGGCCCAAGACAGGAGACATCCCTCCAAACTCCTCACCCCATATTCACGGGAAAAGTAGCAATTGAGAGCGGAGGAGAGGATTAAAATACTAAGGGAATGAAACACATCTGAGGGTCCTCAGTTCATTGCTGAGAACGGCTGTTGGAATGATAACCACGCACCTTAGAGAACAAAAATTGTGGGTAATTTTCCTTTCTCCAAACAGTGTGTTTCTTTACTAGTTTCTTACTGCAGGAGGCTTTAAAGCTCTGTAGAATATCTTCAGTAATAAGCAACAAAACGAAAAATAAAAAACAATGGTAACTGTCACAGCTAACAGATTGCTATTAGCAAAGATTTTCAGCAAGGTGTAAAAATCAACAGGCTGCATTTTTACCTAATGATCCCTGCAGTCTATGAAGAGGTGCCTCCAAGGTAGTGAAGACACTGACCTGACATCATGGGATATTCCTTCCCTGGTCCAGGAGACCTGAGCTGACCCCGTCCACTTCAGCTCCTCTGTGAAGTGATTGACTCTGGTGCTGATCACTTTTTCCCTCTGGTAATCGACAACTGTTGCCAGGCAGCTGACCAAGAATATTGCTGAGGACCAGACAGGGGTAAACAGGCTCCCACCCTGGGACCATTAGCACAGGGCTCTCACCATCTGAGCACCAGCTCCAGAGAAAAAGGAGAAAGAGTTGGTAATGTTACC
>NW_020261847.1:0-999 GCF_003255815.1 Theropithecus gelada
CCATTTTCCCCCTCACTTTCAGGCACCCCAATCAGACGTAGATTTGGGCTTTTTACATAATCCCATACTTCTTCCAGTCTTTGTTCATTTCTTTTTCTTCTTTTTTCTTTAGATTTCTCTTCTCGCTTCATTTCATTCATTTGATCCTCAATCGCTGATACTCTTTCTTCCAGTTGATCGAGTCAGTTACTGAAGCTTGTGCATTTGTCACTTATTTCTTGTGTCATGGTTTTCATCTCTGTCCGCTCGTTTATGGCTTTCTGTGCCTCAGTTATTGTAGTTATCAATTCTTCCACTCTTTTTTCAAGATTTTTAGTTTCTTTGCACTGGATACATAATTCCTCCTTTACCTCTGAGAAGTTTGATTGACTGGAGACTTCTTCTCTCATCTCGTCAAAGTCATTGTCCGTCCAGCTTTGATCCATTGCTGGCGATGAGCTGCGTTCCTTTGCAGGGGGAGATGCGCTCTTATTTTTTGAATTTCCAGCTTTTCTGCCCTGCTTTTCCCTATCTTTGTGTTTTTATCTGCTTCTGGTCTTTGATGATGGTGACGTACTGATGGGGTTTTGGTGTGGGTGTCCTTCCTGTTTGTTAGTTTTCCTTCTAACAGTCAGGTCCCTCAGCTGTAGGTCTGTTGGAGATTGCTTGAGGTCCACTCCAGACGCTGTTTGCCTGGGTATCAGCAGCAGAGGCTGCAGACGATAGAATATTGCTGAACAGCAAGTGTACCTGTCTGATTCTTGCTTTGGAAGCTTCCTCTCAGGGGTGTACTCCACTGTGTGAGGTGTGGGGTGTTGGTCTGCCCCTAGTGGGGGATGTCTCCCAGTTAGGCTACTCAGGGATCAGGGACCCACTTGAGCAGGCAGTCTGTCCATTCTCAGATCTCAACCTCCGTGTTGGGAGATCCACTGCTCTCTTCAAAGCTGTCAGATAGAGTCGTTTGCATCTGCAGAGGTTTCAGCTGCTTTTTTTTTTTTTTTTTTTTTTTTTTTTTTTTTT
>NW_020261847.1:1099-3232 GCF_003255815.1 Theropithecus gelada
TTTCTGCTGCTTTTTTTTTTTTTTTTTTTGTTGTTGTTGTTGTTGTTTAGCTGTGCCCTGTCCCCAGAGGTGGAGTCTACAGAGACAGGCAGGACTCCTTGATCTGCTGTGAGCTCCACCCAGTTCGAGATTCCCAGAGGCTTTGTTTACCTTCTTAAGCCTCAGCAATGGTGGGCACCCCTCCCCTAGCCTCGCTGCTGCCTTGCTGTTAGGTTGCAGACTGCTGTGCTAGCAATGAGGGAGGCTCTGTGGGCGTGGGACCCTCCCGGCCAGGTGTGGGATATAATCTCCTGATGTGCCCGTTTGCTAAGATCCTTGGTAGAGTGCAGTATTGGGGTGGGAGTTACCCGATTTTCCAGGTCTTGTGTGTCTCTGTTCCCCTGGCTAGGAAAAGGGATTCCCTTCCCCCTTGCATTTCCCAGATGGGGAGATGCCTCACCCTGCTTCAGCTCTCGCTGGATGGGCTGCAGCAGCTGACCAGCACCGATTGTCCCGCACTCCCTAGTGAGATGAACCCAGTACCTCAGTTGAAAATGCAGAAATCACCTGTCTTCTGTGCCGCTCGCTCTTGGAGTTGGAGACTGGAGCTGTTCCTATTTGGCCATCTTCAGCTTTTCTATTTTTATAAATATGTTTTTTTCTAATGTTTTTAGAGAGGACCTTTTCATTGTAGAGAGAAAAAAAATTATGATAATTTTCTTTTCCCTGGAAGCCAGCTTTCATTTCACAGAGACACATGAAATTCATTCCTCTACAGTGCTGGACTTTGGTTTTCGAAAGGGATAGGGCAGATAGCAGAGGACCTGACTATACAATCTCTATCCACACAGACAGGGAGCTCCCCAAGATTTATACTTTTCTTGAGAGGAAGAGTCAGTAAGCCTCTTGAATTTTCCCTTTCAGCAAATTCTTTCTATTGTGTCAATTAAATTAAGCAGTGTCATATGGTGGCTCATTCCTGGACAAGGAGTTGGGTGATGGGTGTAATTCTCTCTTAGGTCTCTGACTTGCTGTGTGACTTCTGGCATCACTTTTTTTGTCTTTAAAACAGGTAAGTATGAAGGGGCTTCATAAACTGCACAAGAAATTACAGATGTGAGCTGTAGACACAGCAAAAAACAATTGTGTTTTGTATTCAAATATGAAGACTCTGTCCTTCATCTCTTTGAGGCATACTTGAGAAGTGTATTTGCTCATGAAGAAAGCTGTTCTACTTTCCATCAGTTGATTTCAGTTGTTTTCTTTTATTGCCTATTATAAATAATGATGCTATAAATATTCAAGTACAAGTTTTTGTGTGGACATATTTTTAATTATTTTAAGTATATACTTAGGAGTGAAATTTCTGGATTGTATAATAATTCTATGTTTAACTTTTTGAGAAACTGCCAGACTGTTTTCTAAATTGGCTGCACCATTTTACATTTCTGCCAGCAGTCTATATTTTAAGAGGCATCTTCTTAGGGAACACCGTGGGGATTAAAATTAACATCTTAACTTATAAAAATCTAGTTCAGATTAATACCAAATTGACTTCAACATATACATGCAATGACTTGCTCCTATGTGACTCACTTCTCTCTGCCCTCCCTTGAACTGTTATTGTCATAATAATTACATTATTATACATTATAAACCAATCAATATTTATACACATTGTTTTAAGCAGTTATTTTAAACAGATTACAGAAAGATACTTCAAGTAAAAATATGTTTATACTCTCTTTTATTTACCTGTGTAGTTACCTTTTGTGGTACTCTCTATTAACGGGTGTGGATCCGTATGACTGCCTAGTGTCTTCACTTCAGCATGAAGGACAGCCTTTAGTACTTTTTGTAGGCAGTCTTCTAGTGATGAACCCTCTCTCTCTCTGTGTGTGCATGTATATATATAAAATCAGGGGGTGTCTTCATTTTTTGTTTGAAAAATATTGTTTATTTGCTATTGGGCTAATTTCTTTTTTTAAAATTTATTTATTTATTATTATTATACTTTAAGTTCTAGGGTACATGTGCATAACGTGCAGGTTTGTTACATATGTATACTTGTGCCATGTTGCTGTGCTGCACCCATCAACTCGTCAGCACCCATCAACTCGTCATTTACATCAGGTATAACTCCCAATGCAATCC
>NW_020261848.1:0-999 GCF_003255815.1 Theropithecus gelada
CCATTTTCCCCCTCACTTTCAGGCACCCCAATCAGACGTAGATTTGGGCTTTTTACATAATCCCATACTTCTTCCAGTCTTTGTTCATTTCTTTTTCTTCTTTTTTCTTTAGATTTCTCTTCTCGCTTCATTTCATTCATTTGATCCTCAATCGCTGATACTCTTTCTTCCAGTTGATCGAGTCAGTTACTGAAGCTTGTGCATTTGTCACTTATTTCTTGTGTCATGGTTTTCATCTCTGTCCGCTCGTTTATGGCTTTCTGTGCCTCAGTTATTGTAGTTATCAATTCTTCCACTCTTTTTTCAAGATTTTTAGTTTCTTTGCACTGGATACATAATTCCTCCTTTACCTCTGAGAAGTTTGATTGACTGGAGACTTCTTCTCTCATCTCGTCAAAGTCATTGTCCGTCCAGCTTTGATCCATTGCTGGCGATGAGCTGCGTTCCTTTGCAGGGGGAGATGCGCTCTTATTTTTTGAATTTCCAGCTTTTCTGCCCTGCTTTTCCCTATCTTTGTGTTTTTATCTGCTTCTGGTCTTTGATGATGGTGACGTACTGATGGGGTTTTGGTGTGGGTGTCCTTCCTGTTTGTTAGTTTTCCTTCTAACAGTCAGGTCCCTCAGCTGTAGGTCTGTTGGAGATTGCTTGAGGTCCACTCCAGACGCTGTTTGCCTGGGTATCAGCAGCAGAGGCTGCAGACGATAGAATATTGCTGAACAGCAAGTGTACCTGTCTGATTCTTGCTTTGGAAGCTTCCTCTCAGGGGTGTACTCCACTGTGTGAGGTGTGGGGTGTTGGTCTGCCCCTAGTGGGGGATGTCTCCCAGTTAGGCTACTCAGGGATCAGGGACCCACTTGAGCAGGCAGTCTGTCCATTCTCAGATCTCAACCTCCGTGTTGGGAGATCCACTGCTCTCTTCAAAGCTGTCAGATAGAGTCGTTTGCATCTGCAGAGGTTTCAGCTGCTTTTTTTTTTTTTTTTTTTTTTTTTTTTTTTTTT
>NW_020261848.1:1099-3232 GCF_003255815.1 Theropithecus gelada
TTTCTGCTGCTTTTTTTTTTTTTTTTTTTGTTGTTGTTGTTGTTGTTTAGCTGTGCCCTGTCCCCAGAGGTGGAGTCTACAGAGACAGGCAGGACTCCTTGATCTGCTGTGAGCTCCACCCAGTTCGAGATTCCCAGAGGCTTTGTTTACCTTCTTAAGCCTCAGCAATGGTGGGCACCCCTCCCCTAGCCTCGCTGCTGCCTTGCTGTTAGGTTGCAGACTGCTGTGCTAGCAATGAGGGAGGCTCTGTGGGCGTGGGACCCTCCCGGCCAGGTGTGGGATATAATCTCCTGATGTGCCCGTTTGCTAAGATCCTTGGTAGAGTGCAGTATTGGGGTGGGAGTTACCCGATTTTCCAGGTCTTGTGTGTCTCTGTTCCCCTGGCTAGGAAAAGGGATTCCCTTCCCCCTTGCATTTCCCAGATGAGGAGATGCCTCACCCTGCTTCAGCTCTCGCTGGATGGGCTGCAGCAGCTGACCAGCACCGATTGTCCCGCACTCCCTAGTGAGATGAACCCAGTACCTCAGTTGAAAATGCAGAAATCACCTGTCTTCTGTGCCGCTCGCTCTTGGAGTTGGAGACTGGAGCTGTTCCTATTTGGCCATCTTCAGCTTTTCTATTTTTATAAATATGTTTTTTTCTAATGTTTTTAGAGAGGACCTTTTCATTGTAGAGAGAAAAAAAATTATGATAATTTTCTTTTCCCTGGAAGCCAGCTTTCATTTCACAGAGACACATGAAATTCATTCCTCTACAGTGCTGGACTTTGGTTTTCGAAAGGGATAGGGCAGATAGCAGAGGACCTGACTATACAATCTCTATCCACACAGACAGGGAGCTCCCCAAGATTTATACTTTTCTTGAGAGGAAGAGTCAGTAAGCCTCTTGAATTTTCCCTTTCAGCAAATTCTTTCTATTGTGTCAATTAAATTAAGCAGTGTCATATGGTGGCTCATTCCTGGACAAGGAGTTGGGTGATGGGTGTAATTCTCTCTTAGGTCTCTGACTTGCTGTGTGACTTCTGGCATCACTTTTTTTGTCTTTAAAACAGGTAAGTATGAAGGGGCTTCATAAACTGCACAAGAAATTACAGATGTGAGCTGTAGACACAGCAAAAAACAATTGTGTTTTGTATTCAAATATGAAGACTCTGTCCTTCATCTCTTTGAGGCATACTTGAGAAGTGTATTTGCTCATGAAGAAAGCTGTTCTACTTTCCATCAGTTGATTTCAGTTGTTTTCTTTTATTGCCTATTATAAATAATGATGCTATAAATATTCAAGTACAAGTTTTTGTGTGGACATATTTTTAATTATTTTAAGTATATACTTAGGAGTGAAATTTCTGGATTGTATAATAATTCTATGTTTAACTTTTTGAGAAACTGCCAGACTGTTTTCTAAATTGGCTGCACCATTTTACATTTCTGCCAGCAGTCTATATTTTAAGAGGCATCTTCTTAGGGAACACCGTGGGGATTAAAATTAACATCTTAACTTATAAAAATCTAGTTCAGATTAATACCAAATTGACTTCAACATATACATGCAATGACTTGCTCCTATGTGACTCACTTCTCTCTGCCCTCCCTTGAACTGTTATTGTCATAATAATTACATTATTATACATTATAAACCAATCAATATTTATACACATTGTTTTAAGCAGTTATTTTAAACAGATTACAGAAAGATACTTCAAGTAAAAATATGTTTATACTCTCTTTTATTTACCTGTGTAGTTACCTTTTGTGGTACTCTCTATTAACGGGTGTGGATCCGTATGACTGCCTAGTGTCTTCACTTCAGCATGAAGGACAGCCTTTAGTACTTTTTGTAGGCAGTCTTCTAGTGATGAACCCTCTCTCTCTCTGTGTGTGCATGTATATATATAAAATCAGGGGGTGTCTTCATTTTTTGTTTGAAAAATATTGTTTATTTGCTATTGGGCTAATTTCTTTTTTTAAAATTTATTTATTTATTATTATTATACTTTAAGTTCTAGGGTACATGTGCATAACGTGCAGGTTTGTTACATATGTATACTTGTGCCATGTTGCTGTGCTGCACCCATCAACTCGTCAGCACCCATCAACTCGTCATTTACATCAGGTATAACTCCCAATGCAATCC
>NW_020261849.1:0-2325 GCF_003255815.1 Theropithecus gelada
CCTCTCACAGAGTTACAGCTTTCCCGTCAAGAATCCTTTCGCTAAGATAGTTCTTTTGGA
Organism: Theropithecus gelada; assembly: GCF_003255815.1. Classification (NCBI taxonomy): domain Eukaryota; kingdom Metazoa; phylum Chordata; class Mammalia; order Primates; family Cercopithecidae; genus Theropithecus; species Theropithecus gelada. The sequence continues at coordinate 61 of NW_020261849.1, forward strand.
ATTTGCAAAGTGATATTTGGAAGCCCATAGAGGGCTATGCTGAAAAAGGAAATATCCTCCGATGAAATCTGGAAAGAAGCTTTCTGAGAAACTGCTTAGTGTTCTGTTAATTCATCTAACAGAGTTACATCTGTATTTCGTGGATCTCTTTGCTAGTCTTATTTCTGTGGAATCTGAGAACAGATATTTCGGATCCCTTGGAAGTCTAAAGGGCCAAAGAAAATATCCTCCGTTAACAAAGAGAAAGAAGCTTTCTGAAAAACTTCCTTGTGTTTTCTGAAATCATGTCACAGAGTTACAGCTTTCCCCTCAAGAAGCCTTTGACTAAGACATTTCTTGTGGAATTGGCAAAGTGATATTTGGTAGCCCATAGAGGGCTATGGTGAAAAACGAAATATTCTCATATGAAATCTGGAAAGAAGCTTTCTGAGAAACTGCTTAGTGTTCTGTTAATTCATCTCACAGTGTTACATCTGTATTTCGTGGATCTCTTTGCTAGCCTTCTTTCTGTGGAATTTCAGAACAGATATTTTGGATCCCTTTGAAGACTATAGGGCCAAATTAAATATCCTGTGATAACAAAGAGAAAGAAGCTCTCTGAGAAACTTCTTTGATTTCTGTGAAATCATCTCACAGAGTTACAGCTTTCCCCTCAAGAAGCCTTTCCCTAAGACAGTTCTTGTGGAATTGGCAAAGTGATATCTGGAAGCCCATAGATGGCAATGACGAAAAAGGAAATATCCTCAGATGAAATCTGGAAAGAAGCTTTCTGAGAATCTGCTCTGTGATGAGTGACTTCCACTCACAGAGTTATGTCTGTATTTCGTGGATCTCTTTGCTAGCCTTATTTCTGTGGAATCTGAGAACAGATATTTCGGATCCGTTTGTAAACTATAGGGCCAAAGGAAATACCCTCTGATAACAAAGAAAAAGAAGCTTTCTGAGAATCTTCTTTGTCTTCTGAGATATCATATCACAGAGTTACAGCTTTCCCCTCAAGAAGCCTTTCGCTAAGACAGTTCTTGTGGAATTGGAAAAGTGATATTTGGAAGCCCATAGAGGGCTATGGTGAAAATGGAAATATCCTCAGATGAAACTTGAAAAGAAGCTTCCTGAGAAACTGCTTAGTGTTGTGTTAATTCAAATCCGAGGGTTACCTCTGTATTTCGTGGATCTCTTTGCTAGCCTTATTTCTGTGGAATCTGAGAACACATATTTCGGATCCCTTTGAAGACTATAGGGCCAAGGGACATATCCTCCGATAACAAAGGCAAAGAAGCTTTCCGAGAAACTTCTTTGTGTTCTGTGAAATCATGTCACAGAATTACAGCTTTCCCCTCAAGAAGCCTTTCCCTAAGACAGTTCTTTTGAAATTGGCAAAGTGATATCTGGAAGCCCATAGAGGGCAAGGGCGAAAAAGGAAATATCCTCAGATGAAATCTGGAAAGAAGCTTTCGGAGAAACTGCTTAGTGTTGTGTTAATTCATCTCAGAGAGTTACATCTGTATTTCGTGGATCTCTTGCAAGCCTTATTTCTGTGGAATCTCAGAACACATATTTCGGATCCGTTTGAAGACTATAGGGCCAAAGGAAATATCCTCCGATAACAAAGAGAAAAAAGCTTTCTGAGAATCTTCTTTGATTTCAGTGAAATCATCTCACAGAGTTACAGCTTTCTCCTCAAGAAGACTTTCGTTAAGACAGTTCTTGTGGAATTGGCAAAGAGATATTTGGAAGCCCATAGAGGGATATGGTGAAAAAGCAAATATCCTCAGATGAAATCTGGAAAGAAGCTTTCTGAGAAATTACTCTGTGATGTGTGACTTTCACTCACAGAATTACATATGTAGTTCGTGCATCTCTTTGATAGCCTCATTTGTGTGAAATCTGAGAATAGATATTTCGGATCCCTTTGAAGATTATAGGGCCAAAGGAAATAGCCTCCGATAACACAGAGAAAGAAACTTTCTGAGAAACGACTTTGTGTTCTGTGAAATCATCTCACAGAGTTACAGCTTTCCCCTCAAGAAGCCTTTCGCTGAGAAAGTTCTTGTGGAATTGGCAAAGTGATATTTGGAAGCCCATAGAGGGCTATGGTGAAAAAGGAAATATCCTCAGATGAAATCTGGAAAGAAGCTTTCGGAGAAACTGCTTAGTGTTCTGTTATTCATCTCACAGAGTTACATCTGTATTTCGTGGATCTCTTTGCTAGCCTTATTTCTGTGGAATCTGAGAACAGATTCCACAGAAATAAGGCTAGCAAAG
>NW_020261849.1:2370-3109 GCF_003255815.1 Theropithecus gelada
ATATCCTCCCATAACAAAGAGAAAGAAGCTTTCTGAGAATCTTCTTTGTGTTCTGCGAAATCATCTCACAGAGTTACAGCTTTCCCCTCAAGAAGGCGTTCGCTAAGACACTTCTTGTGGAATTGGCAAAGTGATATTTGGAAACCCCTAGAGGGCTATGGTGAAAAAGCAAATATCCTCAGATGAAATGTGGAAGGAGGCTTTCTGAGAAACTGCTCTGCGATGTGTGACTTTCACTCACAGAGTTACATCTGTATTTCGTGGATCTCTTTGCTAGCCTTATTTCTGTGGAATCTCAGAACAGATATTTCGGATCCCTTTGAAGACTATAGGGCCAAAGGACATATCCTCCGATAACAAAGAGAAAGAAGCTTTCGGAGAATCTTCTTTGTGTTCTGCGAATTCATCTCACAGAGTTACAGCTTTCCCTCAAGAAGCCTTTCCCTAAGACAATTCTTGTGGAATTGGCAAAGTGATATCTGGAAGCCCATGGAGGGCATTGGCGAAAAAGGAAATATGCTCAGATGAAACTTGAAAGAAGCTTTCTGAGAAACTGCTTAGTGTTCTGTTAATTCATCTCAGAGAGTTACTTCTGTATTTCCTGGATCTCTTTGCTAGCCTTATTTCTGTGGAATCTGAGAACAGATATTTCCCATCCCTTTGAAGACTATAGGGCAAAGGACATATCCTCCAATAACAAAGAGAAAGAAGCTTTCTGAGAAACTTCTTTGTGTTCTCA
>NW_020261850.1:0-308 GCF_003255815.1 Theropithecus gelada
TATTTCGTGGATCTCATTGCTAGCCTTATTTCTGTGGTATCTGAGAAGAGATATTTCGGACCTCTTTGAAGACTATGGGGCCAAAGGAAATATCCTCCGATAACAAAGAGAAACAAGCTTTCTGAGAAACTTCTTTGTGTTCTGTGAAATCATCTCACAGAGTTACAGCTTTCCCCTCAAGAAGCCTTTCGCTAAGACAGTTCTTGTGCAATTGGCAAAGTGATATTTGGAAGCCCATAGAGGGCTATGGTGAAAGAGGAAATATCCTCAGATGAAATCTGGAAAGAAGCTTTCTGAGAAACTGCTTA
>NW_020261850.1:371-3232 GCF_003255815.1 Theropithecus gelada
TCGTGGATCTCTTTGCTAGCCTTATTTCTGTGGAATCTGAGAACAGATATTTCGGATCCCTTTGAAGACTTTAGGGCCAAAGGAAATATCCTCCGATAACAAAGAGAAAGAAGCTTTCTGAAAAACTTCTTTGTGTTCTGTGAAATCATCTCACAGAGTTACAGTTTTCCCCACAGGAAGCCTTTTGCTAAGACAGTTCTTGTGGAATTGGCAAAGTGATATTTGGAAGCCCTTAGAGGGCTATGGTGAAAAAGGAAATATCCTCAGAAGAAATCTGCAAAGAAACTTTCCGAGAAACTGCATAGTGTTGTGTTAATTCATCTCACAGAGTTACATCTGTACTTCGTGGATCTCTTTGCTAGCCTTATTTCTGTGGAATCTGATAAGAGGTATTTCGGATCCTTTTGAAGACTATAGGCCAAAGGAAATATCCTCCGACAAAAAAGAGAAAGCAGTTTTCTGAGAAACTTCTTTGTGTTCTGTAAAATCATCTCACCGTGTTAAAGCTTTCCCCTCAAGAAGCCTTTCGCTAAGACAGTTCTTGGGGAATTGGCAAAGTGATATTTGGAAACCCATAGAGGGCTACGGTGAAAAAGGAAATATCCTCAGACGAAATCTGGAAAGAAGATTTCTGAGAAACTGCTCTGTGATGTGTGACTTCCTGTCACAGAGTTATATCTGTATTTCGTGGATCATTTTGCTAGCCTTATTTCTGTGGAATCTGAGAACAGATATTTCGGATCCCTTTGAAGACTATAGGTCCAAAGGAACTATCCTCCGATAACAAAAGAAAGAAGCTTTCTGAGAAACTTATTTGTGTTCTGTGAAATCATCTCACAGAGTCACAGCTTTCCCCTCAAGAAGCCTTTCGCTAAGACAGTTCTTGTGGAACTGCCAAAGTGATATTTGGAAGCCCATACAGGACTATAGTGAAAAAAGAGGTATCCTCAGATGAAATGTGGAAAAAAGCTTTCTGAGTAACTGCTTGGTGTTTTGTTAATTCATCTTACAGAGTTACATCTGTATTTCGTGGATCTCTTTGCTAGACTTAATTCTGTGGAATCTGAGACAGATATTTCGGATGCCGTTGAAGACACTAGGGGCAAAGGAAATATCCTCGGATAACAAAGAGAAAGAAGCTTTCTGAGAAACTTCTTTGTGTTCTGTGAAATCATCTCACAGAGTTACAGCTTNAAGGAAATATCCTCAGATGAAATCTGGAAAGAAGCTTTCTGAGAAACTGGTTAGTGTTCTGTTAATTCATCTCACAGAGTTACAAGTGTGTTCCGTGGATCTCTTTGCTAGCCTTATATCTGTGGAATCTGAGAACAGATATTTCGGATCCCTTTGAAGACTATAGGGCCAAAGGAAATATCCTCCGATAACAAAGAGAAAGAAGCTTTCTGAGAAACTTCTTTGTGTTCTGTGAAATCATCTCACAGAGTTACAGCTTTCCCCTCAAGAAGCCTTTCGCTAAGACAGTTTTTGAGGAATTGGCAAAGTGATATTTGGAAGACCATAGAGGGCTATGGTGATAAAGGAAATATCCTCAGATGAAATCTGGAAAGAAGCTGTCTGATAAACTGCTTAGTGTTCTGTCAATTCATCTCACAGAGTTACATCTGTATTTCGTGCATCTCTTTACTAGCCTTATTTCTGTGGAATCTGAGAACAGATATTTCGGATCCCTTTGAAGACTATAGGGCCAAAGGAAATATTCTCCGATAAAAAAGAGAAGGAAGTTTTCTGAGAAACTTCCTTGTGTTCTGTGAAGGCATCTCACAGAGTTACAGGTTTCCTCTCAAGAAGACTTTCGCCAAGATAGTTCTTGTGGAATTGGCAAAGTGATATTTGGAAGCCCATAAAGGGCTATGGTGAAAAAGGAAATATCCACAGATGAAATCTAGAAAGAAGCTTTCTGAGAAAATGCTTAGTGTTCTGTTAATTCATCTCACAGTGTTACATCTGTATTTCGTGGATCTCTTCGCTGGCCTTATTTCTGTGGAATCTGAGAACAGATATTTCGGATCCGTTTGAGGACTATATGGCCAAAGGAAATATCCTCCGATTACAAAGAGAAAGAAGCTTTCTGAGAAACTTCCTTGTGTTCTGTGAAATCATCCCACAGAGTTACAGCTTTCCCCTCAAGAAGCCTTTGGGTAAGACAGTTCTTGTGGAATTGGCAAAGTGATATTTGGAAGTCCATAGAGAGCTATGGTGAAAAAGGAAATATCCTCAGATGAAATCTGGAAAGAAGCTTTCTGAGAAACCGCTCAGTGTTCTGTTAATTCATCTCACAGAGTTACATCTGTATTTCGTGGATCTCTTTGCTAGGCTTATTTCTGTGGAATCTGATAACAGATATTTCGGATCCTTTTGAACACTATAGGGCCAAAGGAAATATCCTCCGATAACAAAGACAAAGAACTTTTCTGAATAACTTCTTTGTGTTCTGTGAAATCATCTCACAGATTTACAGCTATCACCTCAAGAAGCCTTTCGCTAAGACAGTTCTTGTGGAATTGGCAAAGTGATATTTGGAAGCCCATAGAGGGCTATGGTGAAAAAGGAAATATCCTCAGATGAAATCTGGAAAGAAGCTTTCTGAGAAGCAGCTTAGTGTTCTGTTAATTCATCTCACAGAGTTACATCTGTATTTCGGGGATCTCTTTGGTAGCCTTATTTCTGTGGAATCTGAGAACAGAGATTTCGTATCCCTTTGAAGACTATAGGGCAAAAGGAAATATCCTTCAATAACAAAGAGAAAGAAGCTTTCTGAGAAACTTCCTTGTGTTCTGTGAAATCATCTCACAGAGTTACAGCTTTCCCCTCAAGAAGCCTTTCGCTTAGACAGTTCTTGT
>NW_020261851.1:0-3230 GCF_003255815.1 Theropithecus gelada
CCCAGTAATGGGATGGCTGGGTCATATGGTACATCTAGTTCTAGATCCTTGAGGAATCGCCATACTGTTTTCCATAATGGTTGAACTAGTTTACAATCCCACCAACAGTGTAAAAGTGTTCCTATTTCTCCACATCCTCTCCAGCACCTGTTGTTTCCTGACTTTTGAATGATCGCCATTCTAACTGGTGTGAGATGGTATCTCATTGTGGTTTTGATTTGCATTTCTCTGATGGCCAGTGATGATGAGCATTTTTTCATGTGTTTGTTGGCTGTATGAATGTCTTCTTTTGAGAAAGGTCTGTTCATATCCTTTGCCCACTTTTTGATGGGGTTGTTTGTTTTTTTCTTGTAAATTTGTTTGAGTTCTTTGTAGGTTCTGGATATTAGCCCTTTGTCAGATGAGTAGATTGCAAAAATGTTCTCCCATTCTGTAGGTTGCCTGTTCACTCTGATGGTAGTTTCTTTTGCTGTGCAGAAGCTCTTTAGTTTAATGAGATCCCATTTGTCAATTTTGGCTTTTGCTGCCATTGCTTTTGGTGTTTTAGACATGAAGTCTTTGCCCATGCCTATGTCCTGAATGGTACTACCTAGGTTTTCCTCTAGGATTTTTATGGTGTTAGGTCTAACATTTAAGTCTCTAATCCATCTTGAATTAATTTTCGTATAAGGAGTAAGGAAAGGATCCAGTTTCAGCTTTCTACTTATGGCTAGCCAATTTTCCCAGCACCATTTATTAAATAGGGAATCCTTTCCCCATTTCTTGTTTCTCTCAGGTTTGTCAAAGATCAGATGGCTGTAGATGCGTGGTATTATTTCTGAGGACTCTGTTCTGTTCCATTGGTCTATATCTCTGTTTTGGTACCAGTACCATGCTGTTTTGGTTACTGTAGCCTTGTAGTATACTTTGAAGTCAGGTAGCATGATGCCTCCAGCTTTGTTCTTTTGACTTAGGATTGTCTTGGAGATGCGGGCTCTTTTTTGGTTTCATATGAACTTTAAAGCAGTTTTTTCCAATTCTGTGAAGAAACTCATTGGTAGCTTGATGGGGATGGCATTGAATCTATAAATTACCTTGGGCAGTATGGCCATTTTCACAATATTGATTCTTCCTATCCATGAGCATGGTATGTTCTTCCATTTGTTTGTGTCCTGTTTTATTTCAGTGAGCAGTGGTTTGTAGTTCTCCTTGAAGAGGTCCTTTACATCCCTTGTAAGTTGGATTCCTAGGTATTTTATTCTCTTTGAAGCAATTGTGAATGGAAGTTCATTCATGATTTGGCTCTCTGTTTGTCTGTTACTGGCGTATAAGAATGCTTGTGATTTTTGCACATTAATTTTGTATCCTGAGACTTTGCTGAAGTTGCTTATCAGCTTAAGGAGATTTTGGGCCGAGACAATGGGGTTTTCTAAATATACAATCATGTCATCTGCAAAGAGGGACAATTTGATTTCTTCTTTTCCTAACTGAATACCCTTGATTTGTTTCTCTTGCCTGATTGCCCTAGCCAGAACTTCCAACACTATGTTGAATAGGAGTGGTGAGAGAGGGCATCCCTGTCTTGTGCCAGTTTTCAAAGGGAATTTTTCCAGTTTTTGCCCATTCAGTATGATATTGGCTGTGGGTTTGTCATAAATAGCTCTTATTATTTTGAGGTACGTTCCATCAATACCGAATTTATTGAGCGTTTTTAGCATGAAGGGCTGTTGAATTTTGTCAAAAGCCTTTTCTGCATCTATTGAGATAATCATGTGGTTCTTGTCTTTGGTTCTGTTTATATGCTGGATTATGTTTATTGATTTGCGAATGTTGAACCAGCCTTGCATCCCAGGGATGAAGCCCACTTGATCATGGTGGATAAGCTTTTTGATGTGTTGCTGAATCCGGTTTGCCAGTATTTTATTGAGGATTTTTGCATCGATGTTCATCAGGGATATTGGTCTAAAATTCTCTTTTTTTGTTGTATCTCTGCCAGGCTTTGGTATCAGGATGATGTTGGCCTCATAAAATGAGTTAGGGAGGATTCCCTCTTTTTCTATTGATTGGAATAGTTTCAGAAGGAATGGTACCAACTCCTCCTTGTACCTCTGGTAGAATTCAGCTGTGAATCCATCTGGTCCTGGACTTTTTTTGGTTGGTAGGCTATTAATTGTTGCCTCAATTTCAGAGCCTGCTATTGGTCTATTCAGGGATTCAACTTCTTCCTGGTTTAGTCTTGGAAGAGTGTAAGTGTCCAGGAAATTATCCATTTCTTCTAGATTTTCCAGTTTATTTGCATAGAGGTGTTTATAGTATTCTCTGATGGTAGTTTGTATTTCTGTGGGGTCGGTGGTGATATCCCCTTTATAATTTTTAATTGCGTCGATTTGATTCTTCTCTCTTTTCTTCTTTATTAGTCTTGCTAGCGGTCTGTCAATTTTGTTGATCTTTTCAAAAAACCAACTCCTGGATTCATTGATTTTTTGGAGGGTTTATTGTGTCTCTATCTCCTTCAGTTCTGCTCTGATCTTAGTTATTTCTTGCCTTCTGCCAGCTTTTGAATGTGTTTGCTCTTGCTTCTCTAGTTCTTTTAATTGTGATGTTAGGGTGTAAATTTTAGATCTTTCCTGCTTTCTCTTGTGGACATTTAGTGCTATAAATTTCCCTCTACACACTGCTTTAAATGTGTCCCAGAGATTCTGGTATGTTGTATCTTTGCTCTCATTGGTTTCAAAGAACATCTTTATTTCTGCCTTCATTTCGTTATGTACCCAGTAGTCATTCAGGAGCAGGTTGTTCAGTTTCCATGTAGTTGAGCGGTTTTGATTGAGTTTCTTAGTCCTGAGTTCTAGTTTGATTGCACTGTGGTCTGAGAGACAGTTTGTTATAATTTCTGTTCTTGTACATTTGCTGAGGAGTGCTTTACTTCCAACTATGTGGTCAATTTTGGAATAAGTGCTATGTGGTGCTGAGAAGAATGTATATTCTGTTGATTTGGGGTGGAGAGTTCTATAGATGTCTATTAGGTCTGCTTGCTGCAGAGATGAGTTCAATTCCTGGATATCCTTGTTCACTTTCTGTCTCGTTGATCTGTCTAATGTTGACAGTGGAGTGTTGAAGTCTCCCATTATTATTGTATGGGAGTCTAAGTCTCTTTGTAAGTCTCTAAGGACTTGCTTTATGAATCTGGGTGCTCCTGTATTGGGTGCATATATATTTAGGATAGTTAGCTCTTCCTGTTGAATTGATCC
>NW_020261852.1:0-3230 GCF_003255815.1 Theropithecus gelada
AGATCGCAAGCGGCTCCGGTAGCACAGATCGCAAGCACGCACCGGAAGCACAGATCGCAAGCGCGCACCAGAAGCCCGGGTCAGAGTTAGCTGCTTGGATGGGGATCGCGCTCCGGCAGCCCAGATCGCAAGCGCGCACCGGAAGCCCGGGTCAGAGTTAGCTGCTCGGATCGCGATGGTGCTCCGGCAGCCCAGATCGCAAGCGCGCACGGGAAGCCCGGGTCAGAGTTAGCTGCTCGGATCGCGATCGCGCTCCGGCAGCCCAGATCGCAAGTGCACACCGGAAGCCTGGGTCAGAGTTAGCTGCTCAGATCGCGATGGCGCTCCGGCAGCCCAGATCGCAAGTGTGCACCGGAAGCCCGGGTCAGAGTTAGCTGCTCGGATCACGATCGCGCTCCGGCAGCCCAGATCGCAATCTAGATCAGACAAGAGCCAGGGGACGTCTCCCATTGGTCTCCGCTGGTTGTCCTATAGCGTGTCCGCCAGGACTGCGCCAGCTCCAGTTTCAGACCTCGCGAGTCACAGATTCAGATTCAGAACAGACACAGACAGACAAACGGAGACGAGCCGGCTCACCTATTAGTAGATCGATCCTAGTAGATCCCTTGACCAGGGGTCTGGTGGGCTTGAGGAATCCCGGACGAGCCCCCAAATGTTATGCCCAGACCGTTCGTTCCCCAAAGAAGACCACCAGAGTCCAGAGTCAAAGACAAGCAGCAAGGATCTTTACTACAAATTCGAACTTGGTCCCTCCATTCTACAGCATACAGGAGGGCCTCGAACAATGCGAGTGCTTGCTTTTTATAGCCCGATGTAAACAGGATATGTAAAGTTACAGGGAACAAGGTAATTCTCTCGGTTACAGCATTACAATTGGTTAACATTATACATTTAGCATTCCTTATCGGAGATCTCCCAGGTGATGTTTTTCTGAAGTTTGAAAGAAATATGGAGGAATGTGTTTGTGCTGGACTCAGGAAGTTGGGAGATATATGGGGGATGTGCCTCATTCCTTTCATTCCCCCCTTCTTTTCAGGTAACTCTAGAGCCAATCTTGGGTCTTATAAGTCTGACTCTGTTTCAGCGTTTACAGGTTGGTATTGGGCTCTGAGGACCATGAGCTGAACAGTGCCAAACCTTTCTCTGACAAACTGCAAAATTCTGTTAACAACACAAGGTCCTACAGTTAGCAGAAATAGTAGACTTAGCAGGGGTCCAAGGAAGGGGGCTAACAGAGAAAGCATAGAGGAATTCTACCATTGGTCTGCAGCTGAAGCAAACTGCCATGTTTTTACTTCAGTGCTTAACTTGTGTAACTGTTGGACCTGGTCTTCTACAAGCCCTGATTCATTTATGTAGAAACAACAGTCTTCTTTTAGAAACATACATGTACCACCTTTTTCAGCAGTGAGTAGGTCTAGGGCCCTCCGGTTCTGCAAGGTTACCTGAGCTAGGGACGTGAGCTGCCACTGAAGGGATGCAAGGGACTCAGCTGACTCTTCCATAGCAACGGCAAATTGTTGGTACAACTTGTTGCTTTCTATGAGGGTGTGACCTAGGGCTTCCCCCGCCATCCCGGCCGCAATGAGGGATGCGGTGAGGGAGATTCCTGCAATGAGGGGGAGAAATATGGCTCGTGCAGGTCTCGGTCTAGGGACTGGGTGAATAGCAGTACTAGTCCAGTTACCAGTGTACCCTAGGAACTCGCCAGCAGTTAGTAGAGTCAACCGGGGAACTAATGTGACAGGAAGACACAGTAGGTTGGTAACAGAGGGACTAGATAGGTCCTTAGATAATGTCCTATTACACCAGAAGAATATGCCCGGCGGAGCCCTTAGGGTGATATTAGGGGGCACTGCAGTGATGATGCAGAGGCTGGAATTGGTGTTTTCCCCAGCGGCCACTAGGGTGGCTAACGTTAGGGCTAGACTACCTAACTGCATGTTTGCAGTGAGCTATATTGCCAGTGCAGGGTGAGTTTTAAGGGGTTGTTCTTAGCTCTGTCCACAGTCCACGTGGCCGGTGCTTCAGCTGCTACCGTGATTGGTTCCAGAAGGTCGGAGGTTGGGTCCACTGGCTTGACGTGGGTGTAGTGGATCCACGATGCGATGCCTTTTACCTTCAGGGTGGTGGGTGTGGTCAGGAGTACCTGGAGTGGTCCCTTCCACCTGGGTTCTAGGGTCTCTTGTCGGTGTTGCTTAACCAGGACCCAGTCTCCCGGCTGGTATGGATGGAGTGTCGGTGGGGGACCGGTCTCATATAGCTCTTTCAGCTTGGGCCAGATCTCTTGATGAATTTTCTGCAAGGCTTCTGCCGTGTTGTAGTCCCACGCCGGCCTGTATTCTCTTTCACTCCTCCCTTGTGAACAAGATTCGGAGGAGCTGCTGACAATCATCCTAAGTGGGCTGGTGGGTGAACATGACACCATCCAGTAAAGCCAGTAAATCTTTAGGGTTGTCTGAAAACCGAGCACTCTGAGTCTTCCAGTTATACAGATCACTGGTGGAGAATGGCCAGTACTGGAGCCTGGGGATTCCTGTGTCATCTAGGGGTCCTATTTCCCGAAGGGGTAAAGCCACGTGGAGTCAGGCGGCTGGGGGTGGGGGCTAGCCCGCAAAGTGCGCCCTCGCGTCCGCCCCATGGCCCCTTCAAAGTTACTTTCCCTTTCAGCGGGCCGTGTGTGCCAGCCGCCTCCGGTCTGCCTGCTCCCTCCCACAGCTTAGCCCCGGGGGCTGGGGCCTGGGGCCCGGAGGAGTACGGAGGGGGTTCTGTGAACAGTGGGTCCCCGCTATCAGGTAGAACAGGATGGCGGGGCAGTTGGTTGCTTGGATTTTAGTGGTCAAGCAACCAGTGCCTTACAGGGTTCAGGGGCTAATTGGAAAGGGGACAGCCAAGGAGGCGGGTTCTCCGGTAGCACAGATCGCAAGCGGCTCCGGTAGCACAGACCGCAAGCTGCTCCAGTAGCACAGATCGCAAGGGGCTCCCGCAGCACAGATCGCAAGCGGCTCCAGTAGCACAGATGGCAAGCGCACACTGGAAGCACAGATCGCAAGCGGCTCCGGTAGCACAGATCGCAAGCGGCTCCGGTAGCACAGATCGCAAGCGCGCACCGGAAGCACAGATCGCAAGCGGCTCCGGTAGCACAGATCGCAAGCGGCTCCGGTAGCATAGATCGCAAGCGGCTCCGGTAGCACAGATCGCAAGCACGCACCGGAAGCACAGATCGCAAG
>NW_020261853.1:0-3230 GCF_003255815.1 Theropithecus gelada
CTTGCGATCTGTGCTTCCGGTGCGTGCTTGCGATCTGTGCTACCGGAGCCGCTTGCGATCTATGCTACCGGAGCCGCTTGCGATCTGTGCTACCGGAGCCGCTTGCGATCTGTGCTTCCGGTGCGCGCTTGCGATCTGTGCTACCGGAGCCGCTTGCGATCTGTGCTACCGGAGCCGCTTGCGATCTGTGCTTCCAGTGTGCGCTTGCCATCTGTGCTACTGGAGCCGCTTGCGATCTGTGCTGCGGGAGCCCCTTGCGATCTGTGCTACTGGAGCAGCTTGCGGTCTGTGCTACCGGAGCCGCTTGCGATCTGTGCTACCGGAGAACCCGCCTCCTTGGCTGTCCCCTTTCCAATTAGCCCCTGAACCCTGTAAGGCACTGGTTGCTTGACCACTAAAATCCAAGCAACCAACTGCCCCGCCATCCTGTTCTACCTGATAGCGGGGACCCACTGTTCACAGAACCCCCTCCGTACTCCTCCGGGCCCCAGGCCCCAGCCCCCGGGGCTAAGCTGTGGGAGGGAGCAGGCAGACCGGAGGCGGCTGGCACACACGGCCCGCTGAAAGGGAAAGTAACTTTGAAGGGGCCATGGGGCGGACGCGAGGGCGCACTTTGCGGGCTAGCCCCCACCCCCAGCCGCCTGACTCCACGTGGCTTTACCCCTTCGGGAAATAGGACCCCTAGATGACACAGGAATCCCCAGGCTCCAGTACTGGCCATTCTCCACCAGTGATCTGTATAACTGGAAGACTCAGAGTGCTCGGTTTTCAGACAACCCTAAAGATTTACTGGCTTTACTGGATGGTGTCATGTTCACCCACCAGCCCACTTAGGATGATTGTCAGCAGCTCCTCCGAATCTTGTTCACAAGGGAGGAGTGAAAGAGAATACAGGCCGGCGTGGGACTACAACACGGCAGAAGCCTTGCAGAAAATTCATCAAGAGATCTGGCCCAAGCTGAAAGAGCTATATGAGACCGGTCCCCCACCGACACTCCATCCATACCAGCCGGGAGACTGGGTCCTGGTTAAGCAACACCGACAAGAGACCCTAGAACCCAGGTGGAAGGGACCACTCCAGGTACTCCTGACCACACCCACCACCCTGAAGGTAAAAGGCATCGCATCGTGGATCCACTACACCCACGTCAAGCCAGTGGACCCAACCTCCGACCTTCTGGAACCAATCACGGTAGCAGCTGAAGCACCGGCCACGTGGACTGTGGACAGAGCTAAGAACAACCCCTTAAAACTCACCCTGCACTGGCAATATAGCTCACTGCAAACATGCAGTTAGGTAGTCTAGCCCTAACGTTAGCCACCCTAGTGGCCGCTGGGGAAAACACCAATTCCAGCCTCTGCATCATCACTGCAGTGCCCCCTAATATCACCCTAAGGGCTCCGCCGGGCATATTCTTCTGGTGTAATAGGACATTATCTAAGGACCTATCTAGTCCCTCTGTTACCAACCTACTGTGTCTTCCTGTCACATTAGTTCCCCGGTTGACTCTACTAACTGCTGGCGAGTTCCTAGGGTACACTGGTAACTGGACTAGTACTGCTATTCACCCAGTCCCTAGACCGAGACCTGCACGAGCCATATTTCTCCCCCTCATTGCAGGAATCTCCCTCACCGCATCCCTCATTGCGGCCGGGATGGCGGGGGAAGCCCTAGGTCACACCCTCATAGAAAGCAACAAGTTGTACCAACAATTTGCCGTTGCTATGGAAGAGTCAGCTGAGTCCCTTGCATCCCTTCAGTGGCAGCTCACGTCCCTAGCTCAGGTAACCTTGCAGAACCGGAGGGCCCTAGACCTACTCACTGCTGAAAAAGGTGGTACATGTATGTTTCTAAAAGAAGACTGTTGTTTCTACATAAATGAATCAGGGCTTGTAGAAGACCAGGTCCAACAGTTACACAAGTTAAGCACTGAAGTAAAAACATGGCAGTTTGCTTCAGCTGCAGACCAATGGTAGAATTCCTCTATGCTTTCTCTGTTAGCCCCCTTCCTTGGACCCCTGCTAAGTCTACTATTTCTGCTAACTGTAGGACCTTGTGTTGTTAACAGAATTTTGCAGTTTGTCAGAGAAAGGTTTGGCACTGTTCAGCTCATGGTCCTCAGAGCCCAATACCAACCTGTAAACGCTGAAACAGAGTCAGACTTATAAGACCCAAGATTGGCTCTAGAGTTACCTGAAAAGAAGGGGGGAATGAAAGGAATGAGGCACATCCCCCATATATCTCCCAACTTCCTGAGTCCAGCACAAACACATTCCTCCATATTTCTTTCAAACTTCAGAAAAACATCACCTGGGAGATCTCCGATAAGGAATGCTAAATGTATAATGTTAACCAATTGTAATGCTGTAACCGAGAGAATTACCTTGTTCCCTGTAACTTTACATATCCTGTTTACATCGGGCTATAAAAAGCAAGCACTCGCATTGTTCGAGGCCCTCCTGTATGCTGTAGAATGGAGGGACCAAGTTCGAATTTGTAGTAAAGATCCTTGCTGCTTGTCTTTGACTCTGGACTCTGGTGGTCTTCTTTGGGGAACGAACGGTCTGGGCATAACATTTGGGGGCTCGTCCGGGATTCCTCAAGCCCACCAGACCCCTGGTCAAGGGATCTACTAGGATCGATCTACTAATAGGTGAGCCGGCTCGTCTCCGTTTGTCTGTCTGTGTCTGTTCTGAATCTGAATCTGTGACTCGCGAGGTCTGAAACTGGAGCTGGCGCAGTCCTGGCGGACACGCTATAGGACAACCAGCGGAGACCAATGGGAGACGTCCCCTGGCTCTTGTCTGATCTAGATTGCGATCTGGGCTGCCGGAGCGCGATCGTGATCCGAGCAGCTAACTCTGACCCGGGCTTCCGGTGCACACTTGCGATCTGGGCTGCCGGAGCGCCATCGCGATCTGAGCAGCTAACTCTGACCCAGGCTTCCGGTGTGCACTTGCGATCTGGGCTGCCGGAGCGCGATCGCGATCCGAGCAGCTAACTCTGACCCGGGCTTCCCGTGCGCGCTTGCGATCTGGGCTGCCGGAGCACCATCGCGATCCGAGCAGCTAACTCTGACCCGGGCTTCCGGTGCGCGCTTGCGATCTGGGCTGCCGGAGCGCGATCCCCATCCAAGCAGCTAACTCTGACCCGGGCTTCTGGTGCGCGCTTGCGATCTGTGCTTCCGGTGCGTGCTTGCGATCTGTGCTACCGGAGCCGCTTGCGATCT
>NW_020261854.1:0-3229 GCF_003255815.1 Theropithecus gelada
TCCCTATGGTCTTCAAAGGGATCCGAAATATCTGTTCTCAGATTCTACAGAATAGGGCTAGGAAAGAGATCCACGAAATATAGATGTAACGCTGTGAGTGGAAGTCACACATCACAAAGCAGTTTCTCAGAAAGCTTCTTTCCAGTTTTTCTCTGAGGGTAATTTCTTTTTCACCATAGCCCTCTCTGGGCTTCCAAATATCACATTTCAAATTCCACGAGAACTGTCTTAGCAAAGGGCTTCTTAAGGGGAATGCTGTAACTCTGTGAGATGTTGTCACAGAACACAAAGAAGTTTCTCAGAAAGATTCTTTCTCTTTGTTATCCGTGGATATTTCCTTTGTCTCTATAGTCTTCCAAGGGATCCCAAGTATCTCTTCTCACATTCCACACAAACAAGGCTAGCAAAGAGATCCACGAAATACAGCTGTAACTCTGTGAGTGGAAGTCGCACATCACAAAACACTTTCTCAGGAAACTTCTTCCCAGTTTTTCTCTGAGGATATTTTCTTTTTCACCATAGCCCTCTATGGGTTTCCAAATATCACTTTGCGAATTCCACAAGAACAGGCTTAGCGAGCGGCTTCTTGAGGGGAATGCTGTAACTCTGTGAGATGAATCAGCAGAACACTAAACAGTTTCTCAGAAAGCTTCTTTCCAGATTTCATCGGAGGATATTTCATTTTTCACCGTAGCCCTCTATGGGCTTCCAAATATCACCTTGCAAAATCTA
Organism: Theropithecus gelada; assembly: GCF_003255815.1. NCBI lineage: Eukaryota > Metazoa > Chordata > Mammalia > Primates > Cercopithecidae > Theropithecus > Theropithecus gelada. The sequence goes on from NW_020261854.1 coordinate 733, forward strand.
CAAGAACTGTCTTAGCGAAAGGCTTCTTTAGGGGAAAGCTGTAACTCAGTGAGATGATTTCACAGAACACAAAGAAGTCTCGCAGAAAGCTTCTTTCTCTTTGTTATCGGAGGATGTTTCCTTTGGCCCTGTAGTCTTCAAAGGGATCCGAAATATCTGTTCTCAGATTCCACAGAAATAAGGCTAGCAAAGAGATCCACGTAATAAAGATGGAACTCTGTGAGTGGAAGTCACACATTACAAAGCACTTTCTCAGAAAGCTTCTTTCCAGATTTCATCGGAGGATTTTTCCTTTTTCACCATAGCCCTCTATGGGCTTCCAAATATCACTTTTCAAAATCGACAGGAACTGTCTTAGTGAAAGGCTTCTTGATGGGAAAGCCGTAACTCTGTGAGATGAATTAGCAGAACACTAAGCAGTATCTCAGAAAGCTTCTTTCCAGATTTCATCTGAGGATATTTCCTTTTTCACCAGCGCCATCTATGGGCTTCCAAATATAACTTTGCAAATTCCACAAGAACTGTCTTAGTAAAAGGCTTCTTGAGGCAAAAGCTGTAACTCAGTGAGATGATTTCACAGAACACAAAGAAGTTTCGCAGAAAGCTTCTCTCTCTTTGTTATCGGAGGATATTTCCTTTGGCCCTGTAGTCTTCAAAGGGATCCGAAATATCTGTTCTCAGATTCCACAGAAATAATTCTAGCAAAGGGATCCACGAAATACAGATGTAACTCTGTGATTGGAAGTCACACATCACAAAGCAGTTTCTCTGAAAGCTTCTTTCCTGTTTTTCTCTGAGGATATTTTCTTTTTCACCGTAGCCCTCTATGGGCTTCCAAACATCACTTTGCGAATTTCACAAGAACAGGCTTAGCGAGGAGCTTCTTGAGGGTAAATCTGTAACTCTGTGAGATGAATTAACAGAACACTAAGCAGTTTCTCAGAAAGCTTCTTTCCACATTTCATCGGAGGATATTTCCTTTTTCACCATAGCCCTCTATGGGCTTCCAATACTACTTTGCAAATTGCACAAGAACTGCCTTACCGAAAGGCTTCTTGAGGAGAAGGCTGTAACTCTGTGACAGGATTTCACAGAACACGAAGAAGTTTCTCAGAAAGCATCTCTCTCTTTGTTATCGCAGGACATTTCCTTTGGCCCTAGAGTCTTCAAAGGGATCCGAAATATCTGTTCTCAGATTCCACAGAAATAAGGCTAGCAAAGAGATCCACGAAATACAGATGTAACTCTGTGAGTGGAAGTCACACATCACCAAGCAGTTTCTCAGAAAGCTTCTTTCCAATTTTTCTCTGAGGATAATTTCTTTTTCACCATAGCCCTCTATGGGCTTCCAAAATATCACTTTGCGAATTCCAGAAGAACACGCTTAGCGAGCGTCTTCTTGAGGGGAGCTGTGAGATGAATTAACAGAACACAAAGAAGTTTCTCAGAAAGCTTCTTTCTCTTTGTTATAGGAGGATATCTCCTTTGGCCCTATAATCTTCAAAGGGATACGAAATATCTGTTCTCAGATTCCTCAGAAATAAGGCTAGCAAAGTGCTCCACGAAATATAGATGTAACTCTGTGAGTGGAAGTCACACGTGACAAAGCAGTTTCTCAGAAAGCTTCCGTCTAGATTTCATTGGAGGGTATTTCCTTTTTCACCATAGCCCTCTATGTGCTTCCAAATATCACTTTGCGATTCCACAAGAAGCGGCTTAGCGGGCGGGTTCTTGAGGGGATAGCTGTAACACTGTGAGATGAATTAAGAGAACACTAAGCAGTTACTCAAAAGGCTTCTTTCCAGATTTCATCTGAGGATATTTACTTTTTCACCAGCGCCCTCTACGGGCTTCAAATTTCACTCTGCAAATTCCACAAACACTGTCTTAAGGAAAGTCTTCTTGAGGGGAAAGCTGTAACTCTGTGAGATGATTTCACAGTACACAAAGTGGTTTCCCAGAAAGCTTCTTTCTCTTTGTTCTCCGAGGATATTTCCTTTAGCCCTGTAGTCTTCAAAGGGATCCGAAATATCTGTTCTCAGATTCCACAGAAATAAGGCTAGCAAAGAGAAGCACGAAATACAGATGTAACTCTGTAAGTGGAAGTCACACAACACAAAGCAGTTTCTCAGAAATCTTATTTCCAGTTTTTCTCTGAGGACATTTTCCTTTTCATCATAGCCATCTCTGGGCTTTCAAATATCACTTTTCGAATTCCACAAGAACAGGCTCAGCGAGTGGCATCTTGATTGGACAGGTGTAACTCTGTGAGATGAATTAACAGAACACTAAGCAGTTTCTCATAAAGCTCCTTTCCTGATTTCATGGGAGGATATTTCCTTTTTCACCATAGCCCTCTAGGGCTTCCAAATATCACTTTGCAAATTCCACAAGAACTGTCTTAGCGAAAGGCTTCTTGAGGGGACAGCTGTAACTCTGTGAGATGATTTCACAGAACACAAAGAAGTTTCTCAAAAAGCTTCTTTCTCTTTGTTAT
>NW_020261855.1:0-9087 GCF_003255815.1 Theropithecus gelada
GACTTAGATTTTTTAAAAAGTAGATATCAGGGACTAGAGCCACCTCATTCTAATTGCCTGCCACTTAATTATTCTTAATTATTTTCACACTCCTCAGAGGACTAATTTTTTTCCCCCCCCCTGCATTTTTTACAGGTATCCCAAGGAGAGTATTATGTGTACTCCCAAACTCCCAATTCCTGCAGCCTAACGCTGGCTTGCAGTAAAATACAAAATTTCCATTTCATTCTTACCTTCCCAAATGTCAATTTTTCCTCTCTGATTCACATTACTATTTGCCCTTTTTTTTTTTTTTTTGAGACGGAATCTTGCTCTGTTGCCCATCCTGGAGTGCAGTGGCCTGATCTCGACTCACCACGACCTCCACCTCCTGGGTTCAAGCAATTCTCCTGCCTCAGCCTCCCGAGTAGCTGGGACTACAGGCGTGCACCACCATGCCCGGCTAATTTTTGTATTTTTAGTAGAGACAGAGTTTCACTATGTTGGCCAGGCTAGTCTCGAACTCCTGACCTCGTGATCTGCCCGCCTCAGCCTCCCAAAGTGCTGGGATTACAGGCGTGAGCCACCGTGCCTGGCCTACTATTTGTCCTTTAGTGTAAGTTTTTGATACCTTATTTTAATTATTTTTTTAACAAAGCATTGGATGGCACTTTTCCTAATATTTGTTTTCTGTTTGTAAATATTTCCCATGAGAAGAAAGCAAAAATAATCCCCTGATTATTTTTTGTTTTTTTGTTTTTCCTCCTAGGCCCACAGATTTATGTTTTGGGGTAAAGGCTTTGAAAACTTTATGGAATGATGTGTTTTCAGACATTCTTCACTTTTTTTCCTGGTCCTGGGTTTCAGTACTGTCTGGGAATTAACTGAAATATCCCCCATGGCTATGTCTGCTAGAGTGTCTGGTGAATATCAGCTCCTGGTCATTTTCTCCTGTGGGACAATCTGAGGTATGGAGTGTAGCCTTTCAAGGAAGCAGGGGGATGTCCTGGGGTTGAGAGGAATCTCCTGGCTTACTCTTCCTTCGAAAAGCTAACCCTTGAGACATTAAGATTGTCTTCACCCAACCCAGCTTCCATTTCTTGCTGGTCAGCCAATCAGTTGCTGGTATTGCGGGAAAAACATTGAAATAATTTCTGCCCCCTGCGTTCTCTAAGGGGGCAGAACAATAGTGAAAGAAATATAATGAAAAAATAGTGAAACAAAAATAGTGAGAATCTGTGAAAACAAAAATAATATCCCAAAAGAAGAAAAAAAAAAAACAAAAAACAAGTAGTGATCCCAGTGAGATGGTGTAAGAACTTGCAAAGTAAAATGCACCTGGGGCTCACTGGGGCTTAGTTCAGAGTCTCCTGAGAAGGGGTTATTGGGCACTTAAGTGAGCAGAATGAAGTGGGAGAATCTCTCAAGTGATTGGATGGCCTGACTTGATACATGAATCAGACACATCTGTACCTTGAAAAGATTTGTTCGCTTATTTTGACCTCAGTTTTTTAACGGTAAATTGCATTTTGTTACTAGGGATTGAAAGAAAGGTAAGAAAATATTTACCAAGGGCAAAAAAGAGGTGAATTTCAGAATAAATATTTAATTGTATATTCCATTTGTTAAAATTTTTTTTTTTTTTTTTTTTGAGACGGAGTCTCGCTCTGTCGCCCAGGCTGGAGTGCAGTGGCCGGATCTCAGCTCACTGCAAGCTCCGCCTCCCGGGTTCCCGCCATTCTCCTGCCTCAGCCTCCCGAGTAGCTGGGACTACAGGCGCGCACAACCGCGCCCGGCTAATTTTTTGTATTTTTAGTAGAGACGAGGTTTCACCGTGGTCTCGATCTCCTGACCTTGTGATCCGCCCGCCTCGGCCTCCCAAAGTGCTGGGATTACAGGCGTGAGCCACCGCGCCCGGCTAAAAATTTTTATTTACCCTTTTCCCAGAATGAGTTTAGGAATTTTCTCTGGTCTGTTTTTTATGGCTGGGTGAAATAGGAAAAATCTGTCTTCCATTTTGGCTTCAGAAAATGCACACATATCCACAAGAAAATGGTAGATAATTGTTGAGTTACATAGATTCGGGAAAAGATCAGTTCCTCTTTTTGCAGGGTAAATTTGTAACTATGAATGTCTGTATTCTGTATCCTGTTAATATTGCTATCTGAGTTTCATGCTAAATTTTATGAGCTGAAACTTTGTACCCTCTAGAAATGTTCCCATATGACTAATTGTTTACTACAGGATTTTTAATGGAAATAGTAAAATAATACATTTACTGTCTGAAGGGAATAGATACTTTTGCTTATCTTACTGCAATATAAAATGTAAGCACCTTAAAATTTCCTTCCCTTACATGAACACTGTGTTAGAGTAATTCTGCTGAATTTTTCAAACACTTACTTTCAAAAACTATGTGAATAACTCTGACATGAAAATTAAAGCCTGACACTGGGCACGGTGGCTCACGCCTGTAATCCCAGCACTTTGAGAGGCCGAGGCGGGTGGATCACGAGGTCAGAAAATCGAGACCATCCTGGCTAACCCCGTCTCTGCTAAAAATACAAAAAATTAGCCGGGCGTGGTGGTGCCTACCTGTAGTCCCCAGCTACTCAGAGGCTGAGGCAGGAGAATTGCTTGAACTCAGGAGTTGGAGATTGCAGTGAGCTGAGATTGCACCACTGCACTCCAGCCTGGGCGACAAAGCAAGACTCTGTCTCAAAAAAAAAAAAAAAAGAAAAAAAGAAAATTAAAGCCTGAACCCAGTGACTCTAATTAAGCTAAGGCTAATACTGAGCCTGCAAAAGGAGATTATTAAAGGATCACTTAGTTTTTGGGGGGGAGTCTTCTCTGCAGATATTCCAGCCTGCTCACCCCAGCCATGGAAGAAGTGTTTATCCTGAGAGAAGCTACAGAGCCGTGGAAAGTTGGAGACCCACAGCCAGATGCAGTTAAGGTTAAGATGAAAGGGGATTGGGAGGGTCTTACTGAAGATGAAATTGTTACTGTTTTGAGGTAGTTTCTAGACTTTGTAAGGTACAACAAAGTTAGATTTATGTTGGAAAAATAATTGAATTCCAAAAAAGTATTGCAAGAGGAGGATGTACTAACTATAAGATCTTTAAAGATTGCAAATTTAGGCAGACAAGGGCCTTGTTTCATATGGAAGAGCAAACAATATTAGGAGGTGGGAGGTGATGGCAAAGGGAGGGTGAAAAAATGAGATCTTAGATCAGAGAATGTTTTACCCTGAAGTCGTCATGTTCTTAGGAACTACATAAAATGGGGTTGTATGTCGACTCAGACTGGGGGTAGCTAAAAGTTCAGAAGCCTGTTGAAAGGAAATAAACTTAAGTAATGCTTGATTAAGAAGTATTTTAGCTTGACCACTAAAAACAAATTCAGCTGATTATTTATTTATTTAAATGAGAAAAAGGAGATAGTGTGCAGTCTGTCTCTGGCTGTGTGATAGGTAAGAAAAGAGAACACCATCTAAGTCATAATGGGAAGGGTATTTCTTTCTGAGTTTTCCTGGATTGTATCTTTTCTGATGAACTGATAAATGTAACTGATGTTTTCCTGAGTTCTGTGAGTAGCTCTATAATATTATTGAACTTGAGGAAGGTTATGAGAGTATCCAGTTTTTGAACAGTAGCTCAGAAACAGATGGGCCCATGAGGTTTGTGACTGGCATCTGCAGTAAGAACAATATTGTGAGACTGAGCCCTGAATCAGGGTCTGTGCTGACTCTGGGTGGTGTCAGAATTCAAATGTTAGGCAATGAGTTGGTGTTGGAGAATTGCTTGGTGTTTACTAAGCTCTACAAATTTGGTTTCAGCTGAGAGATATCACAGAGGCCTGGTCTGGAATGGATCTATGGGTGTCTGGGAATGGGAGGCTCGCTTTTCTCTACACAGGCCATCACACTGCCCATTACCCTGTGATTTCAGGTCTCCACCCAGGGTGAGAGAGGATACAAATTTAGAGGGAAAAAGTTCTGATAACAGACCCCCCTTTTCCACTGCTGCCACCACAGGATTCCCACCTTCTAACAAACATACCCACTACACATTGACTTGTCCACATCCCTCTTAGGACTAGGTACCACCCTCAGGAATTTCACCACGGCATTTTTGATCCTAGTGTTTCTTGCCAAAAACTCACAAAAGTGTCTACAAGTCTCCTGGTGTATCCCAACCCCCAGACACTGAATCTGCAGCAGCAACCTGTTTTCGCCACCAACCTGGGGTTCTAGACAATCTGTTCATAATCTCATCTCCCTGCATGGACCCAGAAATTAATCAGAGTAGAGTCACACCTGGGCCACTCTTTGTAGCACAAACCAGTCCTTCCACTTGCATTGCACTCTCCCCAACCCATAGAGTTCTTTGTTTTTTTGTTTGTTTGCTTTTGTTTTTTGTCTGTTTGCTTTTGAGACAGTTTTACTCTTGTTGCCTAGGCTAGAGTGCAGTGACACAATCTCAGCTCACTGCAACCTCGGCCTTCTGGTTTCAAGCAATTCTCCTGCCTCAGCCTCCCGAGAAGCTGCGACTACAGGCGCCTGCCACCACGCCTGGTTAATTTTTGTATTTTTAGTAGAGACAGGGTTTCACTGTGTTGGCCAGGATGGTCTCAAACTCCTGACCTCGTGATCAGCCTGTGTTGGCCTCCCAAGTGCTGGGATTATAGGTGTGAGCCAGCCACTGTGCCTGGCCAGCGAGTTCTTTTGTTTTAACTTTTATTTTTGATTCAGGAGTACATGTGCAGGTTTGTTACATAGGTAAAATTGTGTCGGGGGGTTGGTGTGCAGAATATCTTGTCACTGAGGTATTAAGCACAGTACTACACAGGTATTATTTTTCTGATCCTCTTTGTTTTCCATCTTCCACCCTTAACTAGAACTCAGTGTCTGTTGTTACCCTCTTTGTGCCCATGTGTTCTTTTTTAGCTCTTACTAATAAATGAGAACATGCATTTGACTTTCTCTTTCTGCATTAGTTTTCTAAGGATAATGGTCTCCAGCTCCATCCATGTTGCTGCAAATAACATAATCTTGGTCGCTTTTTATGGCAACACAGTATTCCATGATGTTTATGTACCATATTTTGTTTCTATTAAATCTTTTATTTTATTTTATTTTACTTATTTTTGGAGATTGGGTCTCACTCTGTCACCCAGGCTGTAGTATAGTGGCGTGATCTCGGCTTACTGCAGCGTCAACCTCCCAGGCTCAAGCAGTTCTTCTACCTCAGCCCCCAAGCAGCTGGTACTACAGGTGTGTGCCACCAAGCCCAGCTAATTTTTCTTCTTGTATTTTTTGTTGAGATGGGGTTTTTCCATGTTGTTTAGGCTGGTCTTGAACTCCTGAGCTCAGGCAGTTTACCTGCGTCAGCCTCCCAGAGTGCTGAAACTACAGGCATGAGCCACCACACCTTACCATACCATATTTTCTTTCTCTAGTTTACCATTGGTAGGCATTTAGGTTGATTCCATGTCTTTGCTGTTGTGAATAGTGCTGCAATGAACATGCATGTGCGTGTGTCTATGACAGAATAACTTACATTTCTTTGGGTATATACCCAATTATGAAGTTGTTGGGTCAAATGGTAATTCTATTTTTAGTTCTGTGAGTAACCACCACACTGCTTTTCACAATGGTTGAACTAATTTACACTCCTGCTAGCAGCACATACCCTTTTCTCTGAAACCTTGCCAGCATGTTATTTTTTGACTTTGTAATAGCCATTTTGACTGTTGTGAGATGGAATCTTGTGGTTTTTTCTTTGCGTTTCTCTACTGATGAGTATTTTTTTCGTATGCTTGTTAACCAGATATGTATCTTATTTTGAAAAACATTTGTTCATGTTTTTTGTCTACGAAGTCTCACTCTGTCACCCGGGCTAAAGTGCAGTGGCATAATCTCAGCAAACGACAACCTTCACCTCCTGGGTTCAAGCGATTCTCCTGCCCCAGCCTCCTGAGTGGATGGAATTACAGGCATCTGCCACCATACTCTGCTATAATTTTTGTATTTTTAGTAGTCGAGGTTTAACCTTGTTGGCCAGGCTGGTCTCAAACTCCTGACCTCAAGTGATCTTGCTTGCTTGGCCTCCCAAGGTGCTGGGATTGCAGACGTGAGCCATCACTCCTAGCCTTTTGCCTACTTTTTTTTTTTTTTTTTTTTAAGACTGAGTTTGGCTCTTGTTGCCCAGGCTGGAGTGCAATGGTGTGATCTTGGCTCACTGCAACCTCCGCCTCTTGGGTTCAAGAGATTCTCCTGCCTCAGCCTCCCGAGTAGCTGGAATTACAAGTGTCCACCACCATGCTTGGCTAACTTTTTGTATTTTTAGTAAAGACTGGGTTTCATCATGTTGGCCAGGCTGATCTCGAACTCCTGACCTCAGGTGACCCACCTACCTTGGCCTCTGAGAGTGCTGGGATTACAGGCATAAGCCACTGAGCCCGGCCGCCTTTTGTCTACTTTTTAAGGAGGCCGTTTGTTTGTTTCTTGTAAACTTAAGTTTTTTATGGATATGGATTCTGGACATTAGACCTTTGTCAAATGCATAGTTTGGAAATGTTTTATTCTATAGGTTGTGTGTTTACTCTGTTATGGTTTCCATTGCTGTGAAGAAGCTATTTAGTTTAATTAGGTCCCATTTGTCAATTGCTGCTGTTGCTATTGCTTTTGGTATTTTCATCATAAAATCTTTGTTAGTTCCCATGTCTAGAATGGTATTTTCTAGGTTATCTTTAGGGTTTTTTTTTTTAAATATATAATTTTAAGTTTTACATTTAAGGCTTTAATTCATCTTGAATTGATTTTTGTATATGATGTAAGGAAGGGGTCCAGTTTGAATTTTCTACATAGTGCTAGGTGGTTATCCCAGCACCATTTATTAAATAGGGAATTCTTCCCACATTCCTCTTGTTAGTTTTGTCAAAGATCAGATGGTTATAGGCGTGTGGCATTATTTCTGGGCTCTCTATTCTGTTGCATTGGTCTATGAGTCTGTTTCTTGTACCAGTATTATGTGACTGGTTACTGTAGCCCTGTCGTATAGTTTGAAGTCAGGTAATGTAATGCCTCTAGCTTTGTTCTTTTTGCTTAGGATTGCCTTGGCTACTCTGGCTCTTTTTTGGTTCCATATGAATTTTAAAATAATTTTTTGTAGTTCTGGTAAGAATGTTTTTGGTAGTTTGATAAGAATAGCATGAAATCTCTTCTTTTTGGGACAGTATGGCCATTTTAATCATTTTTTATCTTTTCTACCTATGAGCATAGAATAGAATGGTTTTCCATTTATTTGTGTTATCTCTGATTTTTTTTCTTTCTTTCTTTTTTTTTTTTTTTGAGTCAGAGTCTCGCTTTGTCACCCAGGCTGGAGTGCAATGGCACAATCTTGGCTCACTGCAACCTCTGCCTCCTGGATTCAAGCTATTCTCTTGCCTCAGCCTCCTGAATAGCTGGGATTACAGGTACCCACCACCATGCCCAGGTAATTTTTGTATTTTTAGTAGCGATAGAGTTTTATCATGTTGGCCAGGCTGGTCTTGATCTCCTGACCTCAAATGATCCACCCGCCTCGGCTTCCCAAAGTGCTGAGATTACAGGCATGAGCTACCACACCCGGCTATCTCTGACTCTTTAAGCAGTGTTTTGTGATTATTGACATAGAAATCTTTTCACTTCTCTGGTTAGGTGTACTCCTAGATATTTTGTGTGTGTGTGTGGCAATTGTGAAGGGGATTGTGTTTTTGATTTGGCTTTTGGCTTGAATGTTGTTAATATACAGAGATTCTGCCAATTTTTATACATTTGTTGTGTATACTGAAATTTTGCTGAAGTGGTTTGTCAGTTTGAAGAGCTTTTCTGCAGAGACTGTAGGGTTTTCTAGATACAGAACTATGTCATCTGCAAACAGGTATAGTTTGACTTCCTTTCTTCCTGTTTGAATGCATTTTATTTTATCTCTTGTCTGATTGCTCTGGCCAGGACTTCCAATTCTCTTAAATAGGAGTGGTGAGAGAAAGTATGCCAGTTTTCAAACAGAAACACTTTCAGCTTGTGTCCATTCACTATGTTTGCTTTGGATTTGTCATAGATAACTCATTATTTTGAAGTACGTACCTTGAAAGCCTAGTTTGTGGAGGATTTTAAAAATGAAGGGTGATAAATTTTATTGAAATCTTTTTCTGCATCTATTGACATAATTTTTTTCGTTATCTTTAGTTCTCTTTATGCGATGAATAACATTTTTTAATTGTTGCATGTTGAACCAACCTTGCATCCTACTTGATCATAGTGGAGTAGCTTCTTGATGTGCTGCTGGATTTGGTTTGCCAGCATTTTGTTGAGGATTTTTTCATCAGTGTTCATCAGGAATATTGGCCGGAAGTTTTCTATTTTTTGTTTTATCTCTGCCAGGTTTTGGTATCAGAATGTTGCTGTTTATATGTAATGAGCTGAGGAGGAGTTCCTTCCTCTCAATTTTGGAATAGTTTTAGTAGGAATGGTACAGGCTCTTCATTTTACATCTGATAGAATTCAGCTGTGAATTTGTCCAACCCTGGGCTTTATTTTGGTTGGTAGGCTATTTATTACTTATTCAATTTTGGAATTTGTTATTGGTCTATTCAGGAATTTAATTTCTCTTTTGTTCAGTGTTTTGAGAAGGTATTTGTCCAGAAATTTATGTATTTCTATTAGGTTTTTTAGTTTGTGTGCAGACAGGTGTTCATAGTAGACTTCAGTAGTTCTTTGTATTTTGTATTTTTGTGGGGTCAGTGATAATTTCTTTTGTCATTAACTGTTTATTTGAATCTTCTCTTTATTCTTCATTAATCTAGCTAGTTATTTACCTTATTTATTTCTTTCAAAGATGTATCTCTTGGATTTCTTGTTCTTTTGTATAATTTTTCATATCTAAATCTTCAGTTCTGATCTTATTTTGGTTATTTTTTTATATGCTGCTAGCTTAGGAGTTGCTTTACTCTTGCTTCTCTCATTCTTTTATTTATGATGTTAGGTTGTTAAATTGAGATGTTTTTGATGTGACCATTTAATGCTGTTAATTTCCCTGTTAACACTGCCTTAGCTGTGTTGCA
>NW_020261856.1:0-3229 GCF_003255815.1 Theropithecus gelada
CCCAGTAATGGGATGGCTGGGTCATATGGTACATCTAGTTCTAGATCCTTGAGGAATCGCCATACTGTTTTCCATAATGGTTGAACTAGTTTACAATCCCACCAACAGTGTAAAAGTGTTCCTATTTCTCCACATCCTCTCCAGCACCTGTTGTTTCCTGACTTTTGAATGATCGCCATTCTAACTGGTGTGAGATGGTATCTCATTGTGGTTTTGATTTGCATTTCTCTGATGGCCAGTGATGATGAGCATTTTTTCATGTGTTTGTTGGCTGTATGAATGTCTTCTTTTGAGAAAGGTCTGTTCATATCCTTTGCCCACTTTTTGATGGGGTTGTTTGTTTTTTTCTTGTAAATTTGTTTGAGTTCTTTGTAGGTTCTGGATATTAGCCCTTTGTCAGATGAGTAGATTGCAAAAATGTTCTCCCATTCTGTAGGTTGCCTGTTCACTCTGATGGTAGTTTCTTTTGCTGTGCAGAAGCTCTTTAGTTTAATGAGATCCCATTTGTCAATTTTGGCTTTTGCTGCCATTGCTTTTGGTGTTTTAGACATGAAGTCTTTGCCCATGCCTATGTCCTGAATGGTACTACCTAGGTTTTCCTCTAGGATTTTTATGGTGTTAGGTCTAACATTTAAGTCTCTAATCCATCTTGAATTAATTTTCGTATAAGGAGTAAGGAAAGGATCCAGTTTCAGCTTTCTACTTATGGCTAGCCAATTTTCCCAGCACCATTTATTAAATAGGGAATCCTTTCCCCATTTCTTGTTTCTCTCAGGTTTGTCAAAGATCAGATGGCTGTAGATGCGTGGTATTATTTCTGAGGACTCTGTTCTGTTCCATTGGTCTATATCTCTGTTTTGGTACCAGTACCATGCTGTTTTGGTTACTGTAGCCTTGTAGTATACTTTGAAGTCAGGTAGCGTGATGCCTCCAGCTTTGTTCTTTTGACTTAGGATTGTCTTGGAGATGCGGGCTCTTTTTTGGTTTCATATGAACTTTAAAGCAGTTTTTTCCAATTCTGTGAAGAAACTCATTGGTAGCTTGATGGGGATGGCATTGAATCTATAAATTACCTTGGGCAGTATGGCCATTTTCACAATATTGATTCTTCCTATCCATGAGCATGGTATGTTCTTCCATTTGTTTGTGTCCTGTTTTATTTCAGTGAGCAGTGGTTTGTAGTTCTCCTTGAAGAGGTCCTTTACATCCCTTGTAAGTTGGATTCCTAGGTATTTTATTCTCTTTGAAGCAATTGTGAATGGAAGTTCATTCATGATTTGGCTCTCTGTTTGTCTGTTACTGGCGTATAAGAATGCTTGTGATTTTTGCACATTAATTTTGTATCCTGAGACTTTGCTGAAGTTGCTTATCAGCTTAAGGAGATTTTGGGCCGAGACAATGGGGTTTTCTAAATATACAATCATGTCATCTGCAAAGAGGGACAATTTGATTTCTTCTTTTCCTAACTGAATACCCTTGATTTGTTTCTCTTGCCTGATTGCCCTAGCCAGAACTTCCAACACTATGTTGAATAGGAGTGGTGAGAGAGGGCATCCCTGTCTTGTGCCAGTTTTCAAAGGGAATTTTTCCAGTTTTTGCCCATTCAGTATGATATTGGCTGTGGGTTTGTCATAAATAGCTCTTATTATTTTGAGGTACGTTCCATCAATACCGAATTTATTGAGCGTTTTTAGCATGAAGGGCTGTTGAATTTTGTCAAAAGCCTTTTCTGCATCTATTGAGATAATCATGTGGTTCTTGTCTTTGGTTCTGTTTATATGCTGGATTATGTTTATTGATTTGCGAATGTTGAACCAGCCTTGCATCCCAGGGATGAAGCCCACTTGATCATGGTGGATAAGCTTTTTGATGTGTTGCTGAATCCGGTTTGCCAGTATTTTATTGAGGATTTTTGCATCGATGTTCATCAGGGATATTGGTCTAAAATTCTCTTTTTTTGTTGTATCTCTGCCAGGCTTTGGTATCAGGATGATGTTGGCCTCATAAAATGAGTTAGGGAGGATTCCCTCTTTTTCTATTGATTGGAATAGTTTCAGAAGGAATGGTACCAACTCCTCCTTGTACCTCTGGTAGAATTCAGCTGTGAATCCATCTGGTCCTGGACTTTTTTTGGTTGGTAGGCTATTAATTGTTGCCTCAATTTCAGAGCCTGCTATTGGTCTATTCAGGGATTCAACTTCTTCCTGGTTTAGTCTTGGAAGAGTGTAAGTGTCCAGGAAATTATCCATTTCTTCTAGATTTTCCAGTTTATTTGCATAGAGGTGTTTATAGTATTCTCTGATGGTAGTTTGTATTTCTGTGGGGTCGGTGGTGATATCCCCTTTATAATTTTTAATTGCGTCGATTTGATTCTTCTCTCTTTTCTTCTTTATTAGTCTTGCTAGCGGTCTGTCAATTTTGTTGATCTTTTCAAAAAACCAACTCCTGGATTCATTGATTTTTTGGAGGGTTTATTGTGTCTCTATCTCCTTCAGTTCTGCTCTGATCTTAGTTATTTCTTGCCTTCTGCCAGCTTTTGAATGTGTTTGCTCTTGCTTCTCTAGTTCTTTTAATTGTGATGTTAGGGTGTAAATTTTAGATCTTTCCTGCTTTCTCTTGTGGACATTTAGTGCTATAAATTTCCCTCTACACACTGCTTTAAATGTGTCCCAGAGATTCTGGTATGTTGTATCTTTGCTCTCATTGGTTTCAAAGAACATCTTTATTTCTGCCTTCATTTCGTTATGTACCCAGTAGTCATTCAGGAGCAGGTTGTTCAGTTTCCATGTAGTTGAGCGGTTTTGATTGAGTTTCTTAGTCCTGAGTTCTAGTTTGATTGCACTGTGGTCTGAGAGACAGTTTGTTATAATTTCTGTTCTTGTACATTTGCTGAGGAGTGCTTTACTGCAACTATGTGGTCAATTTTGGAATAAGTGCTATGTGGTGCTGAGAAGAATGTATATTCTGTTGATTTGGGGTGGAGAGTTCTATAGATGTCTATTAGGTCTGCTTGCTGCAGAGATGAGTTCAATTCCTGGATATCCTTGTTCACTTTCTGTCTCGTTGATCTGTCTAATGTTGACAGTGGAGTGTTGAAGTCTCCCATTATTATTGTATGGGAGTCTAAGTCTCTTTGTAAGTCTCTAAGGACTTGCTTTATGAATCTGGGTGCTCCTGTATTGGGTGCATATATATTTAGGATAGTTAGCTCTTCCTGTTGAATTGATCC
>NW_020261857.1:0-3228 GCF_003255815.1 Theropithecus gelada
TGTGGTCAGGGTGCCCTCCTTCGGGCTCTGCCCTCGCACCCACTCCTACACAGCTCCTCTCCCTGCCGCCCGCCCCAGAGACCAGATTGATTTGGGCCTCTACCTCCACAGGCCCGAACCACCATCTCTTCTGCTCCCCAGAAGCCAGTTCCCAGCAGACAGGCAGTGTTCCCTCTTCATTCCTCAACACAGAGGGCCCATCACAACCCCCTCAGCAGAGGGTAGAGCTCCCCACACATCCTCTTAAAGAGGCTTCACCGTTGATGGCCACAAACCCCACCATGACCTCCTCCCAGGGAGTGAATTTTCTTACATGTCTCCCACCAGAGCAGCGACAAAATAAAACATAAAAGCAGCATCTGTTAAATTGTCAGCAACATTTCCTACTAGCATCAACTCTCGGAGTGAGCAGTGTATTCCATTAGATGGATCAGTGCAGGGGGTAGCAAGCATTTTCTGTAAAGGGCCAGATGGAAACTCTTTAAAGCTCCGCAGGCCACTGTGTCTCCCTCACCACATACTCAAACCCTCCCCTGCAGCAAGAAAGCAGCCCTAGACAACATGTCAACAAATGAGCATGGCCATATTCCCAGAAACCTTTCTTTATGGACGTGGAAGTTTGCGTGTCACGTACTTCTCATGTGTCACAAGATACTATTCTACTTTCCATGTTTTCAACCATTTAAACATGTAAAAGCCATTCTTAGCTCATGCGTCACACAAAAACAGATAGAAAGAAATCTCATTTATAGACCAGCGGTGCCTGATCCCCGGATGGAGCATTAGAGCTTGGGTGCGCGTCCCACCCCAGGGCCTCCAGGAGAGGGAATGCAGGCTGATGCCACCTCCACCCCCATCGCTCTAGGGGAGAAGGCGGAGCTGGTGCTCTATGAAGTTTGGCTGCAGATCCTGGGCCAGCACTACACCAAGGCCTTGGAGGACAAAACCAGCCTTGAGTTCTGGGCATCTCAGGGGCGGCTGACGAGATGGGTGAAGTGGCGGGATGAAGTAGGGGGGTTGGGGAAGAGGCCTCGGGAAGACGGGGGATGACTGGACAAGACTTTGGAAGAGCTGTGACCCTCTTCATCCTCTCCTGATCCCCCAGCTGACCCTTGTCCTCAGACCTCTACAAAACTTTGACCAAGTGGTGGTGGAGGAATTCTGGTAGGTCCAGGGTTGCCCTGGGTTCTGGGGTTGAGGGCAGGAGGCTGGAAGAGATGACCTCCCTTAGCCCCTCAGGCTTCCCAGCCCCCTGAAGTGGGATGATCCTCCCACTAGGCTGCATCCACTAACCGCCAGAGTGGGTGCCACCTTCTTCAGGGCGGTGCCAGCCCAGGCTCCCGTGTGGGACTGTGTGCGCCAGGGTCTGCACATCCTGGGGGAGGCAGAGGGCCTCTTGGTAGAGGTGGTCATCCCAGACCTCAGTCAGTACCTCCTTCCCTCTGTAGGCTCCCTCCATCTGTCCACCTGCCTCCTCCCTCAGGCTCACTGCCTCTGCATGCCCTGATCTGAAACCTGCCTCCCCTCCTCACGGAGCCCACCCAGATGCTTCTAGCCCCAGCTCTCTGGTCCCACAGCAACTTCTGGGACCAGATTCTGCCTTCTCAGAAATCTGGGAGGCAGACCCCTGCCTGGCCATAGCCTTCTTGGTCTGCTCTAGGCACTCCTAGCCCCAAGGCTGGTATTTTAAAAAGTGATTTCTGGATATTTAGAAAGTCATCCGGTGTGAGGAGCTGGGAGGGTCCCAGGGTAGAGTCCACAAGAGGAGGAAGACTGAAAAAGGGTCAGAGGGGGAATGGGGGCTACTAAGGGCAAGGCCAACCCCCAACCCTGACCTCCAAACCAAGCCACAATGCCAGTCAGCCTCAGGCTAGAAGGTGTGAGTAATGGGTGTCCTGGCTGCTCTACAGTGGATCAGAGCCACTGGGTGTGGGGGGTCTTCCAGGGCAGGTGTGGGGCTGCCGGGGCAAGGTAAGAAAAGCTCCCAGGGCAGAGACTGAGGCTGACCCCTGCAGCCCCCCTACTGCTGGGGTGGAATGCCGGGATAGGCAAGGGTCTTAACCTAGAAAGCCCCAGCAGCTCCTGTGCCCACCAGGACACCGTTGAGGCTTGGTGGTGGTGGAACCCAGGAATGGTCTTTGAACCCACGGTCTGGAAGGGGAAGCCAAGGACAGTCCTGGCCTGTAGGCTCCCCTACCTGCAGGCAGTGGGCAGGCCCAGTGAGGGGACCCCAGGAGCACAGACCATGAGCTTACCTGGCCAAAGACAGCGGCCAGCACAAGATACCAAAGAGGGCGGGTAGCCTGATACCAAGAAAGGTCATCACATCGGGGTTGACTGCGGCTGGCACTAGGTTCCCCTGTACTTCTGGAACACACAGGCCTCTCCTTCCTATCCCTGAAGTGCCCCTGCCCCCACCCCAGCACCCCAAAGACCAGCCTAATAGATGCACTTGTCCTGGGTCAGCCCCGCTGTCCAAGCAACTGCAATTTCTGACTAGAGAGCCGGGGCGGGGCAGGGTGTAGGAGGGGTCCCTGGAAGATGCTCCCCGGGATGCCCTGATGCCTAAAACGTTCCCCATTGGGCCTTCTCAGGGAGGGAGGGTTATGGCAGCCTGTTCTCTCCAGCCACCTCCATCACCACAGGAGCCCTTACAGACGTCACAAGAGAGAAATGGCCCACTGGAGGCAGGACCAGCATGGACGCAGCCCTTGGGCTGAGGCTAAGTGGACCCTGGGAGACCATCACTCTGTCTTCAAGCTTTGGTCTCCTGGTCCTCTACAAGCCAGGCTGTTTCAGGCTTTGCATGAGGCCTTGCACAGAGACAGAGTTCAAACACAGCTGGTGAACACAGTGGGCTTTAGAGAGGGGGCACATACCTAGTGGTGGGGGCTGGGTATCAGGAAAGAGAGGCCCTGGGGCTAGCATGGTCTATCTGGAGGTGGCACAATGGGACATGCACCATGTGAGGAGAGAGGGTCCACCTGGAAGTGTGGACCAGCCAGACAGCCACCAAGCGGGATGGCTACCGCCAGAGCCTGCAGGACAGCAGAGGGGGCTGGGAAGGGACAGAGGACAGCTGAGGGACAGGGAACCTGGTTTCCTTCATACAGACACATGAGCCTTCCCGAAGTGGGTCTTCCTCAAGGGGTGAGGGTCATTCCAGATACACCTCCAGCCCACCTCAAACCATCTCAGGAGGCCACCACCAACTCACACAGGCCAGCT
>NW_020261858.1:0-3228 GCF_003255815.1 Theropithecus gelada
GGGCCCGATCGCTGCAACCCAGACCCAAGGTTGCATCAGCAAAGGAAAACTGCATTCCCCAGACCTCCCCGGGGCTAGTACCTATCCCACCCCTTTGCGTCGCCAAATAGAAAAAGACACCTGGCCTCGAGGTTACAAAAAAGGCCAATCAATAGCCTGTATGCAAATAAAGCCTAAACGCTATAAAAAAAATGTATTGCCACAAATCGGGGCTCTCTCTCTCCCTCATTCCTTCCAAGTGAGAGGGCCCTGGTGCACCAGTAAATAACTTCCTGCCGAAATCTGTGTGTTTGGTGGTTCCTCGCGCCGACTCTCAACCCCTAAGGAACGTGATTCTAACATCTGGGGGCTCGTCCGGGATTTGAGAGGCGGCCAGAGGACACCGGCCCCTTTTCCTTTTCGGCAGAAACCGTGCGTCCCCGGCCACCGGTGGCGGACGGACGACAAGACGACTCTTACGTGTAGTCAGGTACTTTACTTTTGTTTTGTCTTTAGTCTCTGAGGTCGGCCAACCTCCGTAGGAGTGTAGAGGGAGGACAGACGTGTCCTGGACCCTCACACTCCGACCCCGGGGGACGCCCCGGCGGTCGTTTGGAAGAAGGCTGATAACACTGTCAGCCTCCTCAAATCTGAAGGCAGGTTCCCCCTGCCATCTGAATCACTTGTAGTACTTTGGCGCCATTCTCTGGCCACGCGGCTCCTCTGTTTTTGTCTGGTTTGTGTTGTCACTGTTGTCTTATTTATATGTGTGTATGAGCCTGAGGACGGGACAATGGGACAGACGCTAACAACTCCTCTATCTTTGACTTTGACACACTTTTCAGACGTCCGGGCCAGAGCCCACAATCTTTCCGTAGGAGTCCGAAAAGGACGATGGCAAACTTTCTGCTCGTCCGAGTGGCCTACCCTTCATGACGGGTGGCCCCGGGACGGAACTTTTAACCTCTCCGTTATTTTGCAGGTTAAAACAAAGGTAATGGATCCTGGGCCGCATGGTCACCCGGACCAAGTGGCCTACATCATCACCTGGGAGGATCTCGTCCGAAATCCTCCGCCTTGGGTAAAACCCTTTCTCTATACCCCTTCCTCACCCAAGTCCACTCTCCTTGCCCTAAAAGTCCCAAAGAACCGGACCCTGAATCCGCCTAAACCCGTACTCCCAGATAAGTCGCATCAAAACCACCTCTTCCAAGACCCTCTACCTCATCCACCACATAATCCCCTCCTTGAACCCCCACCTTACAACTCACCCTCACCCCCTGTCTTGTCCCCCGTTTCTCCTACCACCCCTTCTGCCCCCACTCCTTCCTCTCTTGTCTCCTCGTCGACCCCGCCTTCCTCTCCAGCCCCACCTGAACTCACCCCCAAAACCCCGCCACAAACCCCTCGTCTCCGCCTCCGGTGGGCCGAAGGCCCGGATGGCCCTTCCACCTGGCAATCTTCCCTTTTTCCCCTTCGCACGGTCAACCGCACGATCCAGTACTGGCCCTTTTCTGCCTCCGACCTCTATAATTGGAAAACCCACAACCCCCCTTTTTCCCAAGACCCCCAGGCCTTGACCTCGTTAATAAAATCAATTCTCCTCACCCACCAGCCTACCTGGAATAATTGTCAACAGCTTTTGCAGGTCCTTTTAACCACCAAAGAAAGGCAGCGAGTCCTCCTGGAAGCCCGGAAAAATGTGCCGGGACCAGGAGGCCTTCCAACCCAGCTCCCCAATGAAATAAACGAGGGATTTCCCCTCACCCGCCCGGACTGGAATTATAAGACAGCACCAGGTAGGGAGAGTCTCCGAATCTATCGCCAGGCTCTGTTGGCGGGTCTCAAGGGGGCAGGAAAACGCCCCACCAATTTGGCCAAGGTAAGGACTATAACTCAGGGAAAAAATAAAAGCCCGACAGCCTTTATGGAAAGGCTTCTGGAGGGGTTTCGGATGTATACCCCATTTAATCCAGAAGCACCAGAACACAAGGCTACCGTGGCCATGTCGTTCATAAATCAGGCAGCACCAGACATAAAAGGAAAACTCCAAAGGCTAGACGGAATCCAAACTCATGGGCTGCAGGAATTAGTAAGGGAGGCAGAAAAGGTATACAATAAAAAAAAAACCCCAGAAGAAAGAGAAGCTAGGCTTATAAAAAAACAGGAAGAACGGGAAAATCGGAGAGACAGAAAAAGAAATAAGCATTTAACCAAAATCCTGGCAGCCGTAGTGACAGAAAAAAGGACAGGAAAGTCAGGGGAAACAAAAAGGCGGCCTAAAGTAAATAAGAACCAGTGCGCCTACTGCAAAGAGCGAGGGCATTGAATCAAGGACTGCCCCAAGCGTCCTAGAAACCAGAAGAAACCTGCCCCTGTTCTCGCCTTAGGTAAGGACAGCGAATAGGGGTGTCAGGGCTCCGGAGCCCCCCCCCGAGCCCCGGCTAACTCTATCTGTAGGGGGGCATCCCACCACCTTCTTGGTGAACACAGGCGCCCAACACTCGGTTTTAACCAAGGCAAACGGACCCCTGTCCTCTCGTACATCTTGGGTCCAGGGGGCAACAGGAAAAAAAATGCACAAATGGACTAACCACCGGACAGTTAACCTAGGGCAAGGAATGGTAACGCACTCCTTCTTGGTGGTACCTAAATGTCCGTACCCCCTTCTGGGGCAAAATCTCCTAACCAAACTCGGAGCTCAGATCCACTTCTCAGAGGCAGGGGCCCACGTGTTAAACCAAGATGGCCAGCCCATCCAAATTTTAACTGTGTCTCTGCAAAATAAACACCGGCTTTTTAACGTCCCGGTCACCACCAGCCTCCCTAATGTCTGGTTACAAGATTTTCCCCAAGCTTGGGCGGAAACGGGAGAACTTGGGCGGGCCAAGTGTCAAGCCCCAATCATAATTAATCTAAAGCCCACAGCGGTGCCTGTATCTATCAAACAATACCCCATGAGCCTAAAGGCTCATATGGGCATTCGGCAACACATTATCAAATTTCTAGAACTTGGAGTTTTGCGACCTTGTCGCTCACCCTGAAATACTCCTCTTCTGCCAGTAAAAAAGCCTGGTACCCAGGATTACAGGCCCGTCCAAGATTTAAGAGAAATTAATAAAAAAACTGTGGATATTCACCCTACGGTCCCCAATCCTTACAACTTGCTCAGTACCTTAAAACCAGACTACAGCTGGTATACCGTACTAGACTTAAAAGATGCCTTCTTTTGTTTACCCCTGGCCCCCC
>NW_020261859.1:0-3229 GCF_003255815.1 Theropithecus gelada
TCTCAAACATTTTTAGGTGTACAAACTATGACTTTTTGTTTATCTAATTTAAAATTATCAAATTCACAGCAAATGTACTTTGGAATATAAGCTCTCCTTCAGTAATACAATCCAAAAAACAAAGGCTTATTTCTGAAACACACTATTAGAAATAAGGCATATTGGCAGGGCACGGTGGCTCATGCCTTAATCCCAGCACTTTGGGAGGCCGTGGCGGATGGATCACGAAGTCAGGCGATTGAGACCATCCTGACTAATATGATGAAACCCTGTCTCCACTAAAAATACAAAAAAAAATTAGCTTGNTCTCTAGTTTCTCTAATATAAATTATTTCAGTGGTCATTTCTAGCAACACTGGAGAGTAGGCACAGGTATTTGGCTTCTCCAATTTCTGGAGTGAAGTTGACAAGGGAGTAGTTGTTTGGGAATGGGTGTTGGGTTAACTCTTTTTCTGTCTCTGAAATTTTGCTTGACTCTGGCTTTTGTTCGTCACTTCTCATGTGATATAACATTCACGTTCATACACACTCATCTACCTAAATGTTACCTTTTCCCAAAACTATGTCTATACTTCATCTCTAAGTTCCATATTCATACTCACATGCAGTACCAACCTGCTTCTTCCTCCTGGTATATGTTAAATATATTAGACAACTCCATGTGCGCTGTTTTGAAAACCTGCCAACAATTAAGCATCCCCTGACTCCCGACAGACACATAACACAGCAATAACAACAACCCACCCAGGCACTAAATCCAACCCACGTGCATTTTTAAGGGACATCAATGCTAGAAATTCAGGCCGTGGCATTAGCTGTCCCTCATCCCTTTTCTCTGTCATGATCTACTTAGAAAATCTCTAGAGCTATTAGAAGCTGCTCGAATGCAAACAACTTGGAGGCAGTAAATCTTGCTTCTCTCTGAATCTTTGCAGCCTAGAACTTTACATAGCCTGCAATAGACACTACAGAATGTTTGCTTAACATCAAGAGATTTATGATTGGTGTTACATGAGACCTCGGAATGAATTGGTATACATTCAGTGGTCTCATTTTGCATGATAGACAAGATCTATATATTATAACAGACCTGATAATTTCCACAGCTTTATAAGGCATTATTTGCTTTCTTAGAAAACAAACGACATTGAAAATTTTTGACTTAAATTTGTCTTATTGAAAAAAATTAGAGGATACGTTTCTTTTGAGTTTCCTGTGAGGAATTACTTTTGAAACTGTGACGACTTGCAGCATAATATTGCCACCAAATTAATTTTTAAAATCTACTACTTAAACTATTTTATTGCATCAATGGTTTTAACAATGCCAAATAATTTATGCCCTACTCAATGTTCTACTAAGAATCAGAAGTTCACTCTGCACTTCATCGAAGCAGTCATCAAAATGTACTCAAAATGATCTGTGATCTTCCCCACCGCTGTGCCTGAAAGTATGTGTGGGGCAATATTTTAAGGGTTTAAATGAATGTTGGCAATATCTTAAGATTGATAAGTCTTATTTTGTATATTGAATAAAGACTAAGATTGATGTGTCTCTTGGCATAATATTGCAGAAAAAAAAATTTGCCTCGGAACTTAAACTTTCAATATTAAGTTAGTTCAAAGAAACAAGTCGTCTCTGACTTTGAAAGAAATACAAAATGTAAGACTTGCATTTGCCAAATGAAAACCACTTTCTTATTTGTGTGTGGTCATTGACTCTGTGGTCATATAGTCCAAATTTCAGGTAGATATTTGAGATGTCACATAATTGTTTTCATTTATGAGGTCTGTAAACAGGATCCAAATTGTTGTGGTTCAACATGTTACGTAGGTATGAAATTAGATATATTTTAGGTGATTTTCATTTCCTGAATGAAAAACATCAATCCCATTTAGATTGTTGATCTTGATGTTTTACTTGTGTTTTGGACTGAATAATTTCTCTCAAAACTTCATCTGTGGATGCCCTAATGCTCAATGTGAAAATACTTGGAGACAGGTCCCTTAAGGAGGTAATTAATGTTAAATTAGTTGAAAAAGGTGGCCCAGTACTTTGGGAGGCCAAAGCAGGTGGATCACCTCAGTTCAGGAGTTCAAGGCGAGCCTGGCCAACATGGTGAAACTCTGTCTCTACTAAAAATACAAAAACTAGCCAGATGTGGTGGCGCACACCTGTAATCCCAGCTACTCAGGAGGCTGAAGTTGGAGGATGGCTTGAACCTGGGAGTCGGAGGTTGCAGGGAGCCGAAATTGAGCCACTGCACTCCAGCTTGGGTTATAGAGTGAGATTCTGTCTAACAAAAAAAAAAAAAGAAAAAAAAATAGGGGCCCTAATCCAATATGACTGATGTCCTTTTAAAATGAGGGAGAGACACCAGAGCTCACTCTCTCTGCTGGAGCACAGAGGAAAGGCCATATAAACACACAGGGAGAAGGACAACATCTGCCAGCAGAGGGGTGGGGCCTCACCAGAAACCAGTCCTGCTGGCACCTTGATCTTGGAATTCCAGCCTCAGGACTCAGAGAAAATAAATTTCTGTGGTTTATTCCACCAAGTTTATGTGATTTTGTTATGGCAAACTGAGCAGACTAATACAACTTGTGAATCAATTTTCCATTAACTTTACCTGATAAAAGGTATGTTGTGCTTTTCCACGAAACAGTAGAAGACCTAAGAATTGAGTGCACACCGTTATGATGTAAAGAAATTAGTATTGAAAATGCAATTTATGTGACAGGTTTTTCTTGTTTGTTTTGGTGTTTTCCTTTTCTTTCTTTTTTTTGGGGGGGAGGGGGAACTGAGTTTCACTCTTGTTTCCCAGGCTGGAGTGCAATGGCGCAATCTTGGCTCACAACAACTTCCGCCTCCCGGGTTCAAGCCATTCTCCTGCCTTGACCTTCAGAGTAGCTGGGACTACAGGCATGCCTGCCACCATGCCCGGCTAATTTTGTATTTTTAGTAGAGACGGGGTTTCTCCATGTTGGTCAGGCTGGTCTCAAACCCCTGACCTCAGGTGATCCACCCACCTCGGCCTCCCAAAGTGCTGGGATTACAGGCGTGAGCCACTGCGCCGGCACTTATGTGGCAGTTTTAATGGATTGCCAGATTATAGGGTAAAATTTACTAGATCTGAATATTTTAATTCATGATTATAGTTAGAATCTGCATCAGGAGACAGTAATATAAATTTAATTCCTAGAATCAAATTTTATTTTTAATTTGTTTA
>NW_020261860.1:0-3227 GCF_003255815.1 Theropithecus gelada
GGGCCCGATCGCTGCAACCCAGACCCAAGGTTGCATCAGCAAAGGAAAACTGCATTCCCCAGACCTCCCCGGGGCTAGTACCTATCCCACCCCTTTGCGTCGCCAAATAGAAAAAGACACCTGGCCTCGAGGTTACAAAAAAGGCCAATCAATAGCCTGTATGCAAATAAAGCCTAAACGCTATAAAAAAAATGTATTGCCACAAATCGGGGCTCTCTCTCTCCCTCATTCCTTCCAAGTGAGAGGGCCCTGGTGCACCAGTAAATAACTTCCTGCCGAAATCTGTGTGTTTGGTGGTTCCTCGCGCCGACTCTCAACCCCTAAGGAACGTGATTCTAACATCTGGGGGCTCGTCCGGGATTTGAGAGGCGGCCAGAGGACACCGGCCCCTTTTCCTTTTCGGCAGAAACCGTGCGTCCCCGGCCACCGGTGGCGGACGGACGACAAGACGACTCTTACGTGTAGTCAGGTACTTTACTTTTGTTTTGTCTTTAGTCTCTGAGGTCGGCCAACCTCCGTAGGAGTGTAGAGGGAGGACAGACGTGTCCTGGACCCTCACACTCCGACCCCGGGGGACGCCCCGGCGGTCGTTTGGAAGAAGGCTGATAACACTGTCAGCCTCCTCAAATCTGAAGGCAGGTTCCCCCTGCCATCTGAATCACTTGTAGTACTTTGGCGCCATTCTCTGGCCACGCGGCTCCTCTGTTTTTGTCTGGTTTGTGTTGTCACTGTTGTCTTATTTATATGTGTGTATGAGCCTGAGGACGGGACAATGGGACAGACGCTAACAACTCCTCTATCTTTGACTTTGACACACTTTTCAGACGTCCGGGCCAGAGCCCACAATCTTTCCGTAGGAGTCCGAAAAGGACGATGGCAAACTTTCTGCTCGTCCGAGTGGCCTACCCTTCATGACGGGTGGCCCCGGGACGGAACTTTTAACCTCTCCGTTATTTTGCAGGTTAAAACAAAGGTAATGGATCCTGGGCCGCATGGTCACCCGGACCAAGTGGCCTACATCATCACCTGGGAGGATCTCGTCCGAAATCCTCCGCCTTGGGTAAAACCCTTTCTCTATACCCCTTCCTCACCCAAGTCCACTCTCCTTGCCCTAAAAGTCCCAAAGAACCGGACCCTGAATCCGCCTAAACCCGTACTCCCAGATAAGTCGCATCAAAACCACCTCTTCCAAGACCCTCTACCTCATCCACCACATAATCCCCTCCTTGAACCCCCACCTTACAACTCACCCTCACCCCCTGTCTTGTCCCCCGTTTCTCCTACCACCCCTTCTGCCCCCACTCCTTCCTCTCTTGTCTCCTCGTCGACCCCGCCTTCCTCTCCAGCCCCACCTGAACTCACCCCCAAAACCCCGCCACAAACCCCTCGTCTCCGCCTCCGGTGGGCCGAAGGCCCGGATGGCCCTTCCACCTGGCAATCTTCCCTTTTTCCCCTTCGCACGGTCAACCGCACGATCCAGTACTGGCCCTTTTCTGCCTCCGACCTCTATAATTGGAAAACCCACAACCCCCCTTTTTCCCAAGACCCCCAGGCCTTGACCTCGTTAATAAAATCAATTCTCCTCACCCACCAGCCTACCTGGAATAATTGTCAACAGCTTTTGCAGGTCCTTTTAACCACCAAAGAAAGGCAGCGAGTCCTCCTGGAAGCCCGGAAAAATGTGCCGGGACCAGGAGGCCTTCCAACCCAGCTCCCCAATGAAATAAACGAGGGATTTCCCCTCACCCGCCCGGACTGGAATTATAAGACAGCACCAGGTAGGGAGAGTCTCCGAATCTATCGCCAGGCTCTGTTGGCGGGTCTCAAGGGGGCAGGAAAACGCCCCACCAATTTGGCCAAGGTAAGGACTATAACTCAGGGAAAAAATAAAAGCCCGACAGCCTTTATGGAAAGGCTTCTGGAGGGGTTTCGGATGTATACCCCATTTAATCCAGAAGCACCAGAACACAAGGCTACCGTGGCCATGTCGTTCATAAATCAGGCAGCACCAGACATAAAAGGAAAACTCCAAAGGCTAGACGGAATCCAAACTCATGGGCTGCAGGAATTAGTAAGGGAGGCAGAAAAGGTATACAATAAAAAAAAAACCCCAGAAGAAAGAGAAGCTAGGCTTATAAAAAAACAGGAAGAACGGGAAAATCGGAGAGACAGAAAAAGAAATAAGCATTTAACCAAAATCCTGGCAGCCGTAGTGACAGAAAAAAGGACAGGAAAGTCAGGGGAAACAAAAAGGCGGCCTAAAGTAAATAAGAACCAGTGCGCCTACTGCAAAGAGCGAGGGCATTGAATCAAGGACTGCCCCAAGCGTCCTAGAAACCAGAAGAAACCTGCCCCTGTTCTCGCCTTAGGTAAGGACAGCGAATAGGGGTGTCAGGGCTCCGGAGCCCCCCCCGAGCCCCGGCTAACTCTATCTGTAGGGGGGCATCCCACCACCTTCTTGGTGAACACAGGCGCCCAACACTCGGTTTTAACCAAGGCAAACGGACCCCTGTCCTCTCGTACATCTTGGGTCCAGGGGGCAACAGGAAAAAAAATGCACAAATGGACTAACCACCGGACAGTTAACCTAGGGCAAGGAATGGTAACGCACTCCTTCTTGGTGGTACCTAAATGTCCGTACCCCCTTCTGGGGCAAAATCTCCTAACCAAACTCGGAGCTCAGATCCACTTCTCAGAGGCAGGGGCCCACGTGTTAAACCAAGATGGCCAGCCCATCCAAATTTTAACTGTGTCTCTGCAAAATAAACACCGGCTTTTTAACGTCCCGGTCACCACCAGCCTCCCTAATGTCTGGTTACAAGATTTTCCCCAAGCTTGGGCGGAAACGGGAGAACTTGGGCGGGCCAAGTGTCAAGCCCCAATCATAATTAATCTAAAGCCCACAGCGGTGCCTGTATCTATCAAACAATACCCCATGAGCCTAAAGGCTCATATGGGCATTCGGCAACACATTATCAAATTTCTAGAACTTGGAGTTTTGCGACCTTGTCGCTCACCCTGAAATACTCCTCTTCTGCCAGTAAAAAAGCCTGGTACCCAGGATTACAGGCCCGTCCAAGATTTAAGAGAAATTAATAAAAAAACTGTGGATATTCACCCTACGGTCCCCAATCCTTACAACTTGCTCAGTACCTTAAAACCAGACTACAGCTGGTATACCGTACTAGACTTAAAAGATGCCTTCTTTTGTTTACCCCTGGCCCCCC
>NW_020261861.1:0-3227 GCF_003255815.1 Theropithecus gelada
ATGGTATTAGGTCTAACATTTAAGTCTCTAATCCATCTTGAATTAATTTTCGTATAAGGAGTAAGGAAAGGATCCAGTTTCAGCTTTCTACTTATGGCTAGCCAATTTTCCCAGCACCATTTATTAAATAGGGAATCCTTTCCCCATTTCTTGTTTTTCTCAGGTTTGTCAAAGATCAGATGGCTGTAGATGTGTGGTATTATTTCTGAGGACTCTGTTCTGTTCCATTGGTCTATATCTCTGTTTTGGTACCAGTACCATGCTGTTTTGGTTACTGTAGCCTTGTAGTATAGTTTGAAGTCAGGTAGCGTGATGCCTCCGGCTTTGTTCTTTTGACTTAGGATTGTCTTGGAGATGCGGGCTCTTTTTTGGTTCCATATGAACTTTAAAGCAGTTTTTTCCAATTCTGTGAAGAAACTCATTGGTAGCTTGATGGGGATGGCATTGAATCTATAAATTACCTTGGGCAGTATGGCCATTTTCACGATATTGATTCTTCCTATCCATGAGCATGGTATGTTCTTCCATTTGTTTGTGTCCTCTTTTATTTCACTGAGCAGTGGTTTGTAGTTCTCCTTGAAGAAGTCCTTTACATCCCTTGTAAGTTGGATTCCTAGGTATTTGATTCTCTTTGAAGCAATTGTGAATGGAAGTTCATTCATGATTTGGCTCTCTGTTTGTCTGTTACTAGTGTATAAGAATGCTTGTGATTTTTGCACATTAATTTTGTATCCTGAGACTTTGCTGAAGTTGCTTATCAGCTTAAGGAGATTTTGGGCTGAGACAATGGGGTTTTCTAAATATACAATCATGTCATCTGCAAAGAGGGACAATTTGACTTCTTCTTTTCCTAACTGAATACCCTTGATTTCTTTCTCTTGCCTGATTGCCCTAGCCAGAACTTCCAACACTATGTTGAATAGGAGTGGTGAGAGAGGGCATCCCTGTCTTGTGCCAGTT
Organism: Theropithecus gelada; assembly: GCF_003255815.1. Taxonomy (NCBI): domain Eukaryota; kingdom Metazoa; phylum Chordata; class Mammalia; order Primates; family Cercopithecidae; genus Theropithecus; species Theropithecus gelada. The sequence continues at coordinate 961 of NW_020261861.1, forward strand.
TTCAAAGGGAATTTTTCCAGTTTTTGCCCATTCAGTATGATATTGGCTGTGGGTTTGTCATAAATAGCTCTTATTATTTTGAGGTACGTTCCATCAATACCGAATTTATTGAGCGTTTTTAGCATGAAGGGCTGTTGAATTTTGTCAAAAGCCTTTTCTGCATCTATTGAAATAATCATGTGGTTCTTGTCTTTGGTTCTGTTTATATGCTGGATTATGTTTATTGATTTGCGAATGTTGAACCAGCCTTGCATCCCAGGGATGAAGCCCACTTGATCATGGTGGATAAGCTTTTTGATGTGTTGCTGAATCCGGTTTGCCAGTATTTTATTGAGGATTTTTGCATCGATGTTCATCAGGGATATGGGTCTAAAATTCTCTTTTTTTGTTGTGTCTCTGCCAGGCTTTGGTATCAGGATGATGTTGGCCTCATAAAATGAGTTAGGGAGGATTCCCTCTTTTTCTATTGATTGGAATAGTTTCAGAAGGAATGGTACCAACTCCTCCTTGTACCTCTGGTAGAATTCAGCTGTGAATCCATCTGGTCCTGGACTTTTTTTGGTTGGTAGGCTATTAATTGTTGCCTCAATTTCAGAGCCTGCTATTGGTCTATTCAGGGATTCAACTTCTTCCTGGTTTAGTCTTGGAAGAGTGTAAGTGTCCAGGAAATTATCCATTTCTTCTAGATTTTCCAGTTTATTTGCGTAGAGGTGTTTATAGTATTCTCTGATGGTAGTTTGTATTTCTGTGGGGTCGGTGGTGATATCCCCTTTTTCATTTTTAATTGCGTCGATTTGATTCTTCTCTCTTTTCTTCTTTATTAGTCTTGCTAGTGGTCTGTCAATTTTGTTGATCTTTTCAAAAAACCAACTCCTGGATTCATTGATTTTTTGGAGGGTTTTTTGTGTCTCTATCTCCTTCAGTTCTGCTCTGATCTTAGTTATTTCTTGCCTTCTGCTAGCTTTGGAATGTGTTTGCTCTTGCTTCTCTAGTTCTTTTAATTGCGATGTTAGAGTGTCAATTTTAGATCTTTCCTGCTTTCTCTTGTGGGCATTAAGTGCTATAAATTTCCCTCTACACACTGCTTTAAATGTGTCCCAGAGATTCTGGTATGTTGTATCTTTGTTCTCATTGGTTTCAAAGAACATCTTTATTTCTGCCTTCATTTCGTTATGTACCCAGTAGTCATTCAGGAGCAGGTTGTTCAGTTTCCATGTAGTTGAGCGGTTTTGATTGAGTTTCTTAGTCCTGAGTTCTAGTTTGATTGCACTGTGGTCTGAGAGACAGTTTGTTATAATTTCTGTTCTTGTACATTTGCTGAGGAGTGCTTTACTTCCAATTATATGGTCAATTTTGGAGTAAGTACGATGTGGTGCTGAGAAGAATGTATATTCTGTTGATTTGGGGTGGAGAGTTCTATAGATGTCTATTAGGTCTGCTTGCTGCAGAGATGAGTTCAATTCCTGGATATCCTTGTTAATTTTCTGTCTTGTTGATCTGTCTAATGTTGACAGTGGAGTGTTGAAGTCTCCCATTATTATTGTATGGGAGTCTAAGTCTCTTTGTAAGTCTCTAAGGACTTGCTTTATGAATCTGGGTGCTCCTGTATTGGGTGCATATATATTTAGGATAGTTAGCTCTTCCTGTTGAATTGATCCCTTTACCATTATGTAATGGCCTTCTTTGTCTCTTTTGATCTTTGATGGTTTAAAGTCTGTTTTATCAGAGACTAGGATTGCAACCCCTGCTTTTTTTTGTTCTCCATTTGCTTGGTAAATCTTCCTCCATCCCTTTATTTTGAGCCTATGTATGTCTCTGCGTGTGAGATGGGTCTCCTGAATACAGCAGACTGATGGGTCTTGACTCTTTATCCAGTTTGCCAGTCTGTGTCTTTTCATTGGAGCATTTAGTCCACTTACATTTAAGTTTAAGATTGTTATGTGTGAACTTCATCCTGCCATTATGATATTAACTGGTTATTTTGCTCGTTCGTTGATGCAGTTTCTTCCTAGCCTCGATGGTCTTTACATTTTGGCATGTTTTTGCAATGGCTGGTTCCGGTTGTTCCTTTCCATGTTGAGTGCTTCCTTCAGGGTCTCTTGTAAGGCAGGCCTAGTGGTGACAAAATCTCTAAGCATTTGCTTATCTGTAAAGGATTTTATTTCTCCTTCACTTATGAAACTTAGTTTGGCTGGATATGAAATTCTGGGTTTAAAATTCTTTTCTTTAAGAATGTTGAATATTGGCCCCCACTCTCTTCTGGCTTG
>NW_020261862.1:0-3227 GCF_003255815.1 Theropithecus gelada
TGGGAACTGAACAATGAGATCACTTGGACTCGGGAAGGGGAACATCATACACCGGGGCCTACCATTATGGAAAACAGTATGGCGATTCCTCAAGGATCTAGAACTAGAAGTACCATATGACCCAGCCATCCCATTACTGGGTATATACCCAAAGGATTGAGTGAGTTTCTTAATCCTGAGTTGTAGTTTGATTGCACTGTGGTCTGAGAGACAGTTTGTTATAATTTCTGTTCTTTTACATTTGCTGAGGAGTGGTTTACTTCCAACTATGCGGTCAATTTTGGAATAAGTGTGATGTGGTGCAGAGAAGAATGTATATTCTGTTGATTTGGGGTGGAGAGTTCTGTAGATGTCTATTAGGTCTGCTTGGTGCAGAGCTGAGTTCAATTCTTGGATATCCTTGTTAACTTTCTGTCTCGTTGATCTGTCTAATGTTGACAGTGGGGTGTTAAAGTCTCCCATTATTATTGTGTTGAAGTCTAAGTCTCTTTGTAGGTCTCTAAGGACCTGCTTTATGTATCTGGGTGCTCTTGTATTGGGTGCATATATATTTAGGATAGCTTGCAAATGACGAGTTAAGGGGTTCAGCACATCAACATGGCACATGTATACATATGTAACAAACCTGCACATTGTGCACATGTACCCTAGAAGTTAAAGTATAATTAAAAAAAGAAATATATAATATTTATCCATTTTGAATTAAAGCATCTAAGTTTATTTCTATCAAGCTTTAAAGTTCTTACATAAAGGCATAAGAACAGTTTTCTCACATAGTATCTTGATTGCTGTAAAAGATTTCTAACCTTTGAAGCAAACTGTGGTTATACTAAACCTTCATAGGAAAATTATATAATTTAAAATATGTTATTTCATTAAAACCAATGCTTTTATTGGCTAAGAAATGATTTTTCTTGTATCGCCAACACTAGAGAAACTCCATATCACCAACTAATGAAACTTCAGAGAAATATAAATGTGGAATTTATAAAGGTAATGGCAATACCTCAAGCCTATAACCAACATAACTCTGCTATGCTCATGAATTACCAGAGTCACTTAGAGTAAGGGAAAGATGTGTTTGTTTACAGTGGGCAGTCATAAATACCTTGCTGTGGCTGATTACCATTCTGACTACTAGAAAATGGAACTGTTACACACAACAGCATCTGCTGTGCTGGAATACAGTAATGCCCAGATTGCCTATTACAAAATTCCAGAGACTATTTGCCAGCAATAGACTTCATTTTGCCAATGGGCAATTTGCAATTTGCTGTGTCATCAGAATCTGAACATGTAGCATCTTTTCCTCATCATGGCCAATCCAATGGCAAAGTGCTATTGAAGCAGCTGTCAAGAATGAAAAACAAAACAAAACAAAACAAACAAACAAACAAAAAAAACTATACATGAAGAACAAAGTGACAGCAGACTCCATGCAAATCAGCAGTGGACACAAAATATGCACTCACAGAAGCAATAATGTACAGATCTATGTAGTTCCTGACACTACATAATGTGGAAACAATGCTATTCTGCAGTAGATGAAATTTCACAGGTAGAGAAGTAAAAGACTCTGTGAAAAATGAGGAAGAGGTTGTAAAGAGAAATAGTAAAATTTGGAACATTGAAGGTTATATTGTAAAATATAAACTGTACACTGAATGGAAATCACAAAACATATTTTGGTAATTACTTTAGGAAAAAAACAACAGAAAATGTGTGTGCCACATCTAAAATTTATAATTGTTCATCATTATAAGAACGTTTTATTAATTAGATGATGTAGATAGTGCTAAATGTTAGTCAAAATGTGAATGTAATTCCTGAATACTCATGAACTAAAACTAAAGGATAATGATAATACCTCAAGCCTACAGACAACAGAACTCTGCCATGCTCATGAGTCACTAGAATCATCTGGCATAAGGGAGGATCTGTTTGTTTACAGTGGGCAGTCATGAACACGACATCAAATGATTTATTGTCTATACATTTCTGTTATTTGAAATTTACCTTAATTTTTTCATATAAATTATTGAAATATAAATACCACCCAGTATAATTGCTAAATTATAAAACTTTAAATTGTCAGAAACTTAAGAAGTTAGATTTTTACAAGAATCTGTTCCTCATGGAAAAAGCCCTTTATAACATCTTTAGCAAATGGTCATTTGCCATCCTTGTGGACATTTGAGTAGTGAAGAACTCAGTCTCTTGAGGCTACTCAAGGGGTAGTGAGTCTTTTGGCAGCACTTATAATCAGCCAATATAGTAAGTTAAGCCAAAATATTCTAGCCTATGACTTTTATGTGCTGGTCACAGAGACAAGATGTCTCCGGTGTTTCTTTTACACTCTTCATTCTCACTCATCCCCCAAGTCCAACCAGTCCTATCAGTTCTACCTCTAATAATTGTGTTTGCACCTGTTCGCTGATTCTCTCCTTTCTTATGCCACTTCCTTAATTTTACACTTCCCAGCTCTGTTAGAATTAGTTTAATACCTTCCTTAGTAGTTTCCCTACTTTTAGCTAATTGTCTCAACAGTCTGTCCCTGACATCAGAGCCAGCCTTCTTCTGCAATACTGTTTGAGTTTGTTTCCTGTAAGGCATTCAGTAGACTATCAGAATAAAGTTGAAATTGCTTTTATTACTAGGTAGGGTAACCAAGAACACAGGCTTCCATCTTTTGGCAGTATCTTCTGCTAGGACTTCAGAATCCTTTTCTCTTTGGCCAAGAACTGGGAAAAAGATGGTAAAGAAAGCTTTTATTTTGGTGACCATGCTAGACTGGAAGTGACACACATCACCCTTCAAATTCCATTGTTAAGAACAGGTCATATGGCCTCACTTAGATGCAAACTGGTCAAAAAAAATAAAGTCTCTGCTTTAGCAGCTACTTACCCAAGTCAATCCTGTAACATGGAATGAGACTGAAAATGTTTGTGAACAATTGGCATACATTTCTGACAACTAAGAAAATCCTACATTTAAAAAACCCAGAACTATGTCTTCTCAATCTCACATTTCAGCTTCAATTTACACTCCATCATTCACAGTCATTAAACTCCATTCACCATATTACCTATTTTCCCCTTAAGAAACACCAAAAGCAACGGCAGCAAAAGCCAAAATTGACAAATGGGATCTCATTAAACTAAAGAGCTTCTGCACAGCAAAAGAAACTACCATCAGAGTGAACAGGCAACCTACAGAATGGGAGAAAA
>NW_020261863.1:0-3227 GCF_003255815.1 Theropithecus gelada
GACTTCCGATGCCCAGGGTGCCGGGCTGGCATCCAGACCTAAGGTCCACCACCAAGGCACCATCGGACACACCTGCCCATGAGTAGACACAGCAGCGAGCAAATGGGTCTGCTAAATGCCCCCCTTCCCTTCCCTCCCCAGGAGGGAATGACTACAGGGAAGAAGGGCGGATTGATGTGGACTCATTCAGGGCCTGGAGCAGACCCTGGTGGCCAAGCTGACAGAAGAGATGGTTTCCTGCCAAAGATATTGCCACCTCCAGGAAATTGCCAGTGAGCTGGAAGTTCCCACTATTACAAGCTATAAGGCCATGTTGCCATGGACACCAGAATATCTGTAGTCAGAGCACCTATCAGTTGCAAAAGCCATGCCTGCAACTGATGGAAAATGTAAGAGGGAGTTCTTAAGGTTCTTGGTGGCATCACCCAAGGCATTCTGGGAAAACCTAGGGCCTGTCCCCAAAACTTCCCTACTCTGTGGCTAGTCCTGCTTCCGACCAAATCGTAGTGACCTGGCTTTTCAGAGCTTTGCTTTTATTTCTAAGTCAAGGACAAGCAGCTTCTTTCACTCCTGGGTATTTACGCTTGTGGGTCTGTGATATATTCCTTGCTTTCCAGGGAGAATGTACTTGGCAAGGTCTGGAGAACTAATTCAGAATCTTGGGGAAAGGGGAGGAGAGATGGAAATACAATCTGCTTACTGGAAAGGTGCAAATATATGGGTTGAGCTGGAGGTAGGAATACAGGTAATTAAGGTTTCTAGTTTAAGGGAAAACATCTATTTCCACTTAAATAAGGTAACCGGGATTTGGTTAAGTTCACAAAAGATAGCAGATTTATTTACAGGCTTCACCCGTATCATCAGGGGAAGAGAAAGCCTGGTAAACCAGCTATAGCAGTTTACTGGTGTGATGGCTGCGACACAGCTCCGCTCCACAGGTGGACACAGCAGAGGGCAACTGGGCTGGCCTGGTCCAGTGTGAATCAAACTGCTTAACCCACACATGGTACATGTGATTTTCTTTTGTGAGCCTTACACCAAGCCAAGCTATTGTCAAAGCATCATTTCAGTAGAAATAAAGCCTTATCTTGACCTGTTCTATTACAACCTGCCACATCCACCCTTTCCTACCTAAATTTAATGAGCCCAAGTTTTTTTACATGGAGGAAATGACTCTGGGGCAAAGACCCCTAATGAACTAGTGGCAGAGCCAGGAATAAAACTTTAGTATCTAATGAGTTACTTATGGGCGGAGTATGCAAAAACCTTAAGTGGAAACCAAAGTTATCAAGAAAGCACAAAGTATTAATAGAAGTTTCTGGTTGGGGTGATTTAGGTACAACAGAAATAAGACGGTTTCTAAGTATAAAGCCATTTAAGAATTCCTGAGTAAGGTGGGGAAAGCAAAAAGCCAGCTCTGAACAGGTGACAGCCACATGGTGACTGATTCTATGGGCAAAAGCTCTTGTGTCACAGGCTTTTGGGAACTAGCCTATAAGAGGGCCCTGTACAAATAAACTTGGCTGCAATCCCACCTCTCCCTCTGACATTGCGTGACCTTAAGGAGTTTCAATGGCACCTTGATTTCAGGTTCACTTGGGTATGAATGAGCATTGGATATTCCCATCCCCACCTCCGTAACTGAAGGACAAACCAAGATAAGTGTGTCTATCTACTGTGTCCCAGGCTTCTTTATTTAAGAAAAAAGTGATACATGATGTGGGATTAAAATCAAGAGCATCATTGAACTTCACCTTCCCTCCAACCAGTTGCCCCAAACTCCCCTGCCCCCACCCTTTGTGTTCCCAATTCCTTCCTTAGTGAATGAAGAACTTAATCCCAAAAGCCCTGGCACAAACTCTAGGTTCTCTTTCCCTAGCTCCTCCCCTCCCCCTGTCCCTCATTCCTAGAAGGGCAGGCACCTCAGTTTGAATGCATGGGAGAGCCCAGAGTGGTGACGGAGACAGGGGGAAAGGCTTCCCCCTCAGGGAAAGGGACCGAGGAGTACAGTGCAGTGAAGTGAGGGCTCCCATAGCCTGGGGTACCAAAATGGGGCCCTGGGGCCAGAGGAAAGGACACTGGTCCCCCTGAGAAAGGAGACCCAGCAGCCTCAAAATCCTCTCGTTGTGCATAGTCACTGCTTGATCGCTTGCCCTTCTGGCGCCGGTTACAGAACCACACTCGGACCACCTGCAGGTGGATGACAGAAAGGAGAGTGACATTAGACAATGAGCTGAGACGGGCCTGACTCTGCTTGGACATTCTGTCCAAAGCCAACAGCTCCTAGAGCAGTTGGAGGAGGAGCCAGAGCTCGGGAGAGCGAGGTGGTGACAGGGGAGAGAGATGGAGCCCGCAGAGAGACATGGCACTCACATCCTTCTCGAGCCCAAGCTGCTGGGCGATGTGGCTGATCTGCTGCAGTGTGGGTTTCGGGCACTGCAGGAACAGATTCTCCAGGCTGCCTCTCACTCGGTTCTCGATACTGGTTCGCTTTCTCTTTCGGGCCTGCACCAGGGTTTCTGCTTTGCATATCTGTGCAGGTGGGAAGGGGGTGACAAGCGCAAGCTTTGGACTTGCTGAGTAACAGCATCATGGGGGTCTGGGACTAGATGTGTCAGCAAAGCCAGGTGGTGTGAAAAGGCAGGATCCTGGAAGGGTTGGCTCTGGACCTTATCCCAGCAGAACTGAGGAATTTTACTCCATCCCACTGAGAACCACTGCACCAAAGACGGAGAGCTACAAGCTAGGGATGGAAGCAATGGAAATTAGGCCAAGAAAGGGAAGGTCCCCATGTATCCCCCTCCCACCCTCACCTCCTGAAGATTTTCATTGTTGTCAGCTTCCTCCACCCACTTCTGCAGCAAGGGCCGCAGCTTACACATGTTCTTGAAGCTAAGCTGCAGAGCCTCAAAGCGGCAGATGGTCGTTTGGCTGAACACCTTCCCTGGGGGAGGCCAGTCAAAGGAGAAGCAAAGTGAGGGAGCATGCAGGGCCCTTGTGACCCTGAGATCCAAGCCTCCCACCTCNCCCAAGTCCCAATAAATTAACTGCTAAACATAACTTTTGGTGTCTTTAGTTACCAAGACAGAGTGGAAAAGGCACATAGAGATCAAAGGGAAGAAAAGAGAGACAAAAGACAGGCCCAATTGTTGGCCTTCACTCACTATGCAAAAACTCCCACCTCCAGGTTAACCTGGGTGGAACCCAAAGGCTATTGCTGCATTTAT
>NW_020261864.1:0-3226 GCF_003255815.1 Theropithecus gelada
AGATATTTCGGATCCCTTTGAAGATCATAGGGCCAAAGGAAATATCCTCCGATACCAAAAAGAAAGAAGCTTTCTGAGAAACTTCTTTCTTTTCTGTGAAATCATCCCACAGAGTTACCTCTTCGCCTCAAGAAGCCTTTCGCTAAGACAGTTCTTGTGGAATTGCCAAAGTGATATTTGGAAGCCCATAGAGGGCTATGGTGAAAAGGGAAATATCTTCATGAAATCTGGAAAGAAGCTTTCCGATAAACTGCTCTGTTATGTGTGACTTCTTCTCACAGAGTTACATCTGTATTTCCTGGATCTCTTTGCTAGCCTTATTTCTGTGGTATATGAGAAGAGACATTTCGGATCCTTTTGAAGACTCTATGGCCAAAGGAAATATCCTCCGATAACAAAGAGAAAGAAGCTTCCTGAGAAACTTCTTTGTGTTCTGTGAAATCATCTCACAGAGTTACAGCTTTCCCCTCAAGAAGCCTTTCGCTAAGACAGTTCTTGTGGAATTGGCAAAGTGATATTTAGAAGCCGATAGAGGGCTATAGTGAAAAAGGAAATATCCTCAGATGAAATCTGGAAAGAAGCTTTCTGAGAAACTGATTAGTGTTCTGTTAATTCATCTTATAGAGTTACATCTGTATTTTGTGGATCTCTTTGCTGGCCTTATTTCTGTGGAATCCGGGAAGAGATATTTCGGATCCCTTTGAAGACTATAGGGCCAAAGGAAATATCCTCCTATAACAAATGGAAAGAAGCTCTCTGAGAAACTTCTTTGTGTTCTGTGAAATCATCTCACAGAGTTACAGCTTTCCCCCAAAAAAACCTTTCGCTAGGACAGTTCTTGTGGAATTGGCAAAGTGATATGTGGAAGCCCATAGAGGGCTATCTTGAAAAAGGGAATATACTCACATGAAATCTGGAAAGAAGCTTTCTGAGAAACTGCTCTGTGATGCGTGACTTCCACTCAGAGAGTTACATCTGTATTTCGTGGATCTCTTTGCTAGCCTTATTTCTGTGGAATCTGAGAACAGATGTTACGGATCCCTTTGATGACTATAGGGCCAAAGGAAATATCCTATGATAGCAAAGAGAAAGAAGCTTTGTGAGGAACTTCTTTGTGTTCTGTGAAATCATCTCACAGAGTTACAGCTTTCCCCCAAAGAAGCCTCTGACTAAGACAGTTCTTGTGGAATTGGCAAAGTGATATTTGGAAGCGCATAGAGGTGTATGGTGAAAAAGGAAATATCCTCTGATGAAATCTGGAAGGAAGCTTTATAAGAAACTGCTCTGTGATTTGGGACTTCCACTCAGAGATTTACATTTGTATTTCGTGGATCTCTTTGCTAGCTTTGTTTCTGTGGAATCTGAGAACAGATATTTCGGGTCCCTTTGAAGACTATAGGGCCAAAGTAAAAATCCTCCGATAAAAAACAGAAAGAGGATTTCTGAGAAACTTCTTTGTTTTCTGTGAAATCATCTCACAGAGTTACAGCTTTCCCCTCAAAAAGCCTTTCGCTAAGACAGTTCTTGTTGAATTGGCAAAGTGAAGTTTGGAAGCCCCTACAGGGCTATGGTGAAAAAGGAAATATCCTCATTGAAATCTGGAAAGAAGCTTTCTAAGAATCTGCTCTGTGATGTGTGACTTCCAATCACAGAGTTACATCTGTATTTCCTGGATCTCTTTGCTAGCCTTATTTCTGTGGAATCTGAGAACAGATATTTCGGAACCCTTAGAAGTCTATAGGGCCAAAGGAAATATCCTCCGATAAAAAAGAGAAACAGGTTTTCTGAGAAACTTCTTTGTGTTCTGTGAAATCATCTCACAGAGTTACAGCTTTCCCCTCAAGAAGCCATTCGCTAAGACAGTTCTTGTGGAATTGGCAAAGTGATGTTTGGAAGCCCATAGAGGGCTATGGTGAAAAAGGATATATCCTCAGATGAAATCTGGAAAGAAAGTTTCTGAGAAACTGCTCTGTTATGTGTGACTTCTACGCACAGAGTTATATATGTATTTCGTGGATCTCTTTGCTAGCCTTATTTCTGTGGAATCTGAGAAGAGATATTTCGGATCCCTTTGAAGACTATAGGGCCAAAGAAAATATCCTCCGATAACAAAGAGAAAGAAACTTTCTGAGAAACTTCCTTGTGTTCTGTGAATTCATCTCCAAGAGTTACAGCTTTCCCCTCAAGAAGCCTTTGGCTAAGGCAGTTCTTCTGGAATTGGCAAAGTGATATTTGCAAGCCCATAGAGGGCTACGGTGAAAATGGAAATATTCTCACACGAAATCTGGAAAGAAGCCTTCTGAGAAACTGCTCTGTGATTTGGGATTTCCACCCACAGAGTTACATCTGTATTTCGTGGATCTCTTTGCTAGTCTTATTTCTCTTTATTCTGAGAACAGATATTTCGGATCCCTTTGAAGACTATAGGGCCAAAGGAAATATCCTCCGATAACAAAGAGAAAGAAGCTTTCTGAGAAACTTCTTTGTGTTCTGTGAAATCATCTCACACAGTTACAGCTTTCCCCTCAATAAGCCTTTCGCTAAGACAGTTCTTGTGGAATTGGCAAAGTGATATTTGGAAGCCCACAGAGGGCTATGGTGAAAAAGGAAATATCCTCCGATGAAATCTGGAAAGAAGCTTTCTGAGAAACTGGTCTGTGTTGTGTGACTTCCACTCAGAGAATTACATCTGTATTTCGTGGATCTCTTTGCTAGTCTTATTTCTGTGGAATCTGAGAACAGATATTTCGGATCCCTTTCAAGTCTATAGAGCCATAGGAAATATCCTCCGATAACAAAGAGAAAGAATCTGTCTGAGGAACTTCTTTGTGTTCTGTGAAATCATCTCACAGAGTTACAGCTTTCCCCTCAAGAAACCTTTCGCTAAGACAGTTCTTGTGGAATTGGCAAAGTGATATTTGGAAGCCCATAGAGGGCTATGGTGAAAAAGGAAGTATCCTCAGTTGTAATCTGGAAAGAAGCTTTCTGAGAAACTGCTTAGTGTTCTGTTAATTCACCTCACAGAGTTACATCTGTATTTCGTGGATCTCTTCGCTAGCCTTATTTCTGTGGAATCTGAGAACAGATATTTCGGATCCCTTTTAAGACTATAGGGCCAAAGGACATATCCTCCGATAACAAAGAGAAAGAAAGTTTCTGAGAAACTTCTTTGTGTTCTGTGAAATCATCTCACAGACTTACAGCTTTCCCCTCAAGAAGCCTTTCG
>NW_020261865.1:0-9083 GCF_003255815.1 Theropithecus gelada
CTCTGTTGCCCAGGATGGAGTGCAGTGGTGGGATTTTGGCTCACTGCAGCCTCCGCTTCCTGTTCTCAAGTATTTCTTGTGCCTCAGCCTCCTGAGTAGCTGGGATTCAAGTGCTCACCACCACGCCCAGCTAATTTTTTGTATTTTTAGTAGAGACAGGCTCTCTCTGTGTTGCCCAGGCTGGTTCCAAACTGCTGCAAACTGCTGGCCTCATGCTATCCACCCACCTCGGCCTCCTGAAGTTCTAGGATGACAAGTGTGAGCCACCACACCTGGCCTTAATCACCCTTTAAAGACCCTGTACCCAGCCTAGCGGAGTGGCTCACGCTTATAATCCCAGCACTTTGGGAGGACGAGGCGGGTGGATCACCTGAGGTCAATAATTCAAGACTAGCCTGGCCAACATAGTGAAACTATCTCTACTAAAAATACAAAAATTAGTTAGACGTGGTGGCACACGCCTGTAATCCCAGCTACTTGGGAGGCTGAGGCAGGAGAATCACTTGAACCTGGGAGGTGGAGGTTGCAGTGAGCCTAGATTGCGCCACTGCACTCCAGCCTGGGCGACAGAATGAGACTCCCTCTCAAAAAAAAAAAAAAAAGAAAGAAAGACCCTGTATTCAAATACAGTCACACTGTGACAGGATCAGGACTTCAACATAGAAATTCCTATGCCTCTACTTTCTGTCTCTACCTGTTCCGGAAAGTGGTGTGACAGAGACCTGGTAGAGGGTGTAGCTGAGACAAAGGTGTGACCCCAGGAGGTGACAATGTCACGGCAGCATAACGTCCAATTTTAGAGAGTTCAGAACTTGTGAAATTAACCACTGTTCACAGCTGTGCTGGCTTGCAGACAAAAAGGCCAAGTGCCAATAACCACAAATGAGCCACAAGATGAGAGCTGACCTCAGCAGTGCTCCATAGGCCTGATTCCTCACTCCACGGGCATCGTAAAATCTCCACAGCTGGCGGGGCGCGGTGGCTCAAGCCTGTAATCCCAGCACTTTGGGAGGCCAAGATGGATGGATCACAAGGTCAGGAGATCAAGACCATCCTGGCTAACACGGTGAAACCCTGTCTCTACTAAAAAAAATGCAAAAAACTAGCCAGGCGTGGTGGTGGGCGCCTGTAGTCCCAGCTACTCAGGAGGCTGAGGCAGGAGAATGGCGTGAACCCGGGAGGTGGAGCTTGCAGTGAGCTGAGATCCGGCCACTGCACTCCAGCCTGGGCGACAGAGCAAGACTCCATCTCAAAAAAAAAAAATCTCCACAGCCAGGGTGCACTGGCTCCCAGCTGTCATCCAAGCACTTTGGGCGTGTGAGGAGGGTGGCTGGTCTCGAACTCCTGACTTCAAGTGATCCCCCACACCTCAGCCTCCCAAAGTGCTGAGATTACAGGCGTGAACCACCATGCCCAGACTATAACATCCATTCTTTTAGGGAGCCTCAGAACCTGTGAAATTAATCTCTGCTCTGGCCGGGCGCAGTGGCTCATGCCTGTAATCCCAGCACTTTGGGAGGCTGGGGCAGGTGGATCACAAGGTCAGGAACTCGAGACCAGCCTGGCCAACGTGGTGAAACCTGGTCTCTTCTAAAGATACAAAAAAGTATCCGGGCACGGTGGCGGGTGCCTGTAATCCTAGCTATTCAGGAGGCTGAGGCAGGAGAATTGCTTGAACCCGGGAGGCAGAGGTTGCAGTGAGCCGAGATCATACCATTGTACTCCAGTCTGGGCAACAGGGAGAGACTCCATCTCAAAAATAGAGAAATTAACCTCTGCTCACAGCTGTGCTAGCTTACAGGCTTGAAGGCCGGATGCCATTAACCACAACTGAGCCACAGGATGAGCGCTGACCTCAGCAGTGCTCCATCTGCCTGAATCCTCACTCCACGGGCATCGTAAAATCACAGCCAGGGCATAGTGGCTTCCAGCTGTCATCCCAGCATTTAGAGAGTCTAAGGAGGGAGGATTGCTTAAGCCAAAGAGTTCAAGACCAGCCTGGGCAACATGGTAAGACCCTCTCTTGGCCTGTAATCCCAGCACTTTAGGAGGCCAAGGTGGGCAGATCACGAGGTCAGGAGTTCGAGACCAGCCTGGCCAACATGGTAAAACCCTGTCTCTACTAAAAATACAAAAATTAGCCGGGCGTGGTGGTGCACACCTGTAATCCTAGCTACTCAGGAGGCTGAGGCAGGAGAATCGCTTGAACCTGGGAGGCAGAGGTGGCAGTGAGCTGAGATCGCCCCACTGCACTCCAGCCTGGGTGACTGAGTGAGACTCTGTCTCAAAAAAAAAAAAAGTCAGCAGTGGGGAGAGGCACACTTTGCTAAGCACATATAATGCCAGGTACAAAAGAAAAGAAAGGCTGAACACTTCAGCTCCCCCTAGAAAGCCCTACCTCTTTCCAGAAATCCCCGCCCCCAGTCTGCACCTGCACACCCTAGGAAACTTTAAAACTCCCTCTCATCACACCTGCAGGCAGAAGGCACTTTGAACGGGAGTTCCTCCCTTTCTCCATTCGTTGATTGATGAATAAAGTTTCTATCTTGCTTTACTGAACCTGGTCTTGTTCTATTGGTGCAAACGGCAACCCGCAGAGAAAGGACTCATTAGTCTCAAACAATCTCCTTAAGAGTGGGTAACAGCGGACACCATGGCTCACACCTGTGATCCCAGGGCTTTGGGAGGCTAGGATGGGAGGATCACTTCAGCTGAGGAGTTTGAGACCAGCCTGGGCAACATAGAAAGACCTCATCTCTTAAAAAAAAAAAAAAAAAAAAGGCAAGGGGGGAGGGGAGCAGGCATGGTGGCTCACACCTGTAATTCCCTGCACTTTTGGAGGCCAAGGCGGGGGAATCACCTGAGGTCGGGAGCTCGAGACCAGCCTAACCAACATGCAAAAAGCCCCGTCTCTACTAAAAATACAAAAAATTAGCCAGGCGCGATGGCGCATGCCTGTAATCCCGGGTACTCAGGAGGCTGAGGCAGGAGAATCACTTGAACATAGGAGGCGAAGTTTGCTGTGAGCCGAGATCGCGCCATTGCACTCCAGCCTGGGCAACAAGAGCAAAACTCTGCCTCAAACAAACAAAAAAAGGGCGTGGGGGAGGATGGAAGACTTAAAAAAAAAGAAAAGAAAAATTAAAATTAAAAAAGGATTTTTGGCCAAGCACAGTGGCTCATGCCTGTAATCCCAGCACTTTGGGAGGCCGAGGTGAGCGGATTGCCTGAGGTCAGGAGTTCGAGATCGGTCTGGCCAATATGGTGAAACCCTGTCTCTACTACAAATACAAAAAATTAGCCTGGCATGGTAGTGCAGGCCTGTAGTCCCACGTACTCAGGAGGCTGAGACGGGAGGATGGCTTGAACCCGGGAGGCAGATGTTGCAGTGAACCGAGATTGCACCTTGCACTTGCACTCCAGCCTGGGAGACAGAGCGAAGCTCCATCTCAAAAATAAATAAATAAATAAATAAATAAATAAATAAATAAATAAATAATTTTTTGAGACAGTTTCAAAAGGGTGTTCAGGTCCTTATGTTGTTCCCCTCACACACACACACAAGCACACAGGATCTGGGCTGACCTGGACTCCAGTGAACCCACAGAATATGGCAGCAGCGACACTGACCCAGCAGTCCCTCTGCTTTGTGCGTTGGGGAACCCCAAGTCACTGTGGGAGGAGTGTGGCCACCTTGCTCAGGAGTCCACGTGGAGAGGCCACATGGAGAGGTCAGCTATCCCAGACATGACAGACCTTCTGGATGGGACATCCAGCCAGCCGGCCCCCAGACGATGGCAGCCACCATCGCATGGAACAAATAAGCCCCCAGTGAGCCTAGTCAGCCCAGAGCCAGGCGAGAGGATGCGACAATAGGTGTTTGGAGCCAGCGGGCATGGGGTGGTTTGCTGCACTGAGAACAAGAATGCATGACAGTCAGGAAGGTCCAGAGCCTAGAGGTCCACTTAGGTGGCATGCAACCAGCCTCACAGCCAGGCACACACATCCCCGACATACCCTGTTATCCGCCGAGGCTGACTCGTGACGAAGAAAACGTTAGAGGAAAAACCTGGTTGGATGCAGTGACTCACACCTGTAATCCCGACACTGTGGGAGGCCGAGGTGGGAGGATTCCTTGAGGTCAGGAGTTGGAGGCCAGTCTGAGCAACATAGCCAGACCCTGACTTTACAAAAATTAAAAAATTAGCTGGGTGTGATACATGTGCCTGTAATCCCAAAACTCGGGAGACTGAGGTAGGAGGAACTTTTTTTTTTTTTTTTTTTTGAGATGGAGTCTCCCTCTTGTCACCCAGGCTGGAGTGCAACGGCAGGATCTCTGCACACTGCGACCTCTGTCTCCCAGGTTTAAGCAATTCTCTTGCCTCAGCCTCCCAAGTAGCCGGGATTACAGGCGCCTGCCACCACAGCCAGCTAATTTTTCTATTTTAGAAAAATACAAAAGTAGAGATGGGGTTTCACCATGTTGGCTAGGCTGGTCTCGAACTCCTCACTTCAGGCGATCTGCCCACCTCTGCCTCCCAAAGTGCTGGGATTACAGGCGTGAGCCACTGCGCCCAGCCTAGGAGGATCTCTTGATCCCAGGAGTTCAAGGCTGCCGTGAGCTGTGATCACACCACTGCTCCAACCTGCGCAACAGGGTGAGACCCTGTCTCTAAAAACATAAAATAAAATAAAGGAGAAAAGCCTAAAAACAATAAAATCCTACTCTGGTATAGCTTTTTCCTACCAACTGGAAGAAAGCCACCATGGTTTGTGACAAAATGGCTTGCGCCAGCATGGGGAGCACCTGGCAGGCTGAACTGGGGGGCTCCGTTAAGAGACCTGGGTCCCTGTCCCCAGAGCCGAGGGAAGGCGTTGGACCCCAGAATCCTCCACTGTTGATCAAGGCCCCCCCCCGAAGGCCGGGCGCGGTGGCTCAAGCCTGTAATCCCAGCACTTTGGGAGGCCGAGACGGGCGGATCACAAGGTCAGGAGATCGAGACCATCCTGGCTAACATGGTGAAACCCCGTCTCTACTAAAAATACAAAAAACTAGCCGGGCGAGGTGGCGGGTGCCCGTAGTCCCAGCTACTTGGGAGGCTGAGGCAGGAGAATGGCGTAAACCTGGGAGGCGGAGCTTGCAGTGAGCCGAGATCGCGCCACTGCACTCCAGCCTGGGCGACAGAGCGAGACTCCGTCTCAAAAAAAATAAAATAAAATAAAATAATAATAATAATTAAAACAGGGTGAGTCCGAGACCATCCCAGGATACCTGGCTTCCACTGCACTGAGGAGAAAGCCACAGTGGGCGGGGGTCCCCAGACCTGGCAATGGGAAGGCACTGCCCAAGCTCTGCTCTTCTTCCAAGAATCCTGATATTAACGCAGACTCCCCACCCCAGCCTTGCTGCCTCTGCTCCCAAAAAGCAAGAAGCACAGTAGCTGCACCCAGGGCTGGGTCTCCACATCCCACCTTCTCTGGGCTGGGCTCTCATGGAGGAGGGGCTGCAGCAGAGACCCCAGGCTGCCCAGGCCGAGAGAGACAGAGACTCAGAGGCAGGCGGAGGATGTGAAGCAACTTTAATCGCCACCCTCAGACAGGGCAGCAGGAGTGTCTCAAGCACGGGGCTGTTCCACCCCCTGGGAGCTGTCTGGGGCCAGCCCCTCAGTTCTGGCTGTAGCATGTTCCCCATCCTGGCTCCCCGGGTCTCCATAGGGAGTGTCCAGGGACCCTCAGTCTCCAGGGCCACTTCTGCAGGAGCTCGGGTTCGAGGTTCCACGTGGCCAGAAGAACTCAGGTCTCTTGAGGGCTGATGTGCCTGTGTACCCATCCGCATCACTGCTCTCTTCCTGCCCGGCTGTGCCCAGGGCTGGGTGACGGTGCTGGCAAGTGCTTGTCCTCAGGGCAGCGAGGTCTTCTGTTCTGACAGCAGCAGGGACTCCTTCATGGCCACCAGTAGCCCCAGCGGGCGGAGGCGCTCCTGGGCTCGGAGCCAGGACAAAAGGAGGAGGGTGACAGCGACCAGGCTTATACTGAGCACCGCTGTGGGGAACAGATGGACAGAGGTATAGGAAGGGGGAAGGCAAGAGCCCCCACACCCACCAAGCTCCGCACACACGGGGACAGGAGTTCTGCAGCTCATCCCTCCCCAGCCACCTCCCCTGAATCCCCGGAGCTCTAAGCCCCCAGTGTGGGAGGGTCCATCTTACCAGCAGCTGCAATAACCCCATAGACACCTGGGCTTCCAGACTGGTCCCCGGCAGAGGAGGACGTGACATTCCCCACAGAGGTGACACTCTCCGGGGTCACAGGGGGCCCCGTGGTTGTGGCATCCCCTTTCAGGAGGGTCTCGTTGGTTCCTGCAATAAGCCCAGGCGTTCAGTAGCTGAGGAGAGAGCACTGAAGGCATGAGGGGGCCAGGTGCCCAGCGGAGCCCTTGGGGTTTATCCTCCAACCAACACAGGCTGGGTGAAGTTGACTGCTGCCTGTAATCATGTCTTTTTGTTTTGTTTTGTTTGGAGAAGGAGTCTGGCTCTGTCACCCAGGCTGGAGTGCAGCGGCACAGTATCGGCTCACTGCAACCTCCGCCTCCTGAGTTCAAACGATTCTCCTGTCTCAGCCTCCCCAGCTGGGATTACAGGCGCGTGCCACCACGTCTGGCTAACTTGTATTTTTAGCAGAGATGGGAGTTCATCATGTTGGCCAGAGTGGTCTCAAACACCTCACCTCAGGTGATCCGCCTGCCTCGGCCTCCCAAAGTGCTGGGATTACAGGTGTGAGCCACCGCGCCCGGCCTTTTTTTTTTTTTTTTTTTTTGAGATGGAGTTTCGCTGTCACCCATACTGGTGTGCAGTAGCACAATCTCAGCTCACTGCAACCTCCGCCTCCCAGATTCAAGTGATTCTCCTGCCTCAGCCTCCTGAGTAGCTTGGATTACAGGTGTGTGCCACCACGCCCATATAAATTTTTTGTATTTTTAGTAGAGACAGGGTGTCGCAATGTTGGACAGGCTGGTCTCGAAATCCTGACCTCAAATGATCTGCCCGCCTTGGCCTCCCAGAGTGCTGGGATTACAGGCATGAGCCACTGCGCCCGGCCCCTAATGATGTCTTGCCGCCCCTACAGGGATGCAGGCACAGGCAAAGGCATGTGTCCACGCCCCCAGCCTGGCCACGCCCCAGCAGGCAGCGGGTGTGCCCATCTACCCACCAGTCCACCCCACCCCCGCAGGTGCGTACCACAGCCGAGCTCATCGCTGGAGTCGGGACAGTCTGGGTGGCCGTCGCAGCGCCACGTGAGTGGAATGCAGTCATCGCTCAGCGTGCAACGGAGCTCGCCTGCTGGGCAGGCCGGGCGGCTGCAGTTGCGCAGTTTCTTGTCGGTTCTCCCGGAGCAGTCACTGACGCCCGTGCAGGGGCAGGGGAGGCCAGGGGGCGGTGGGCATTGCCCGTTCTGGGTACACGGCTCAATCCCTGGGGCACAGGGTTGGTCAGGTCCCAAATGCCCACCCAAGAAGGCCCAGGTACTCCCTGCAACCCCGTCCCCTGCAAGCCCCACCCTCTAGGAACAGCTGAGCCCAAAAAATGCTCCCTTCCTAAGGCTCCGCCCCCTGCAACTGTTAACTCCACCCTCTAAGGACAGGCCTCCCTGCAAGTTCTTCCCCCGAGACCCCACTAGCTCTACCTTCCTACAAGCCCACTTTATTCTTTTTGTTTGTTTGTTTGTTTCTTTTGAGACGGAGTCTCGCTCTGTCGCCCAAGCTGGAGTGCAGTGGCCGGATCTCAGCTCACTGCAAGCTCCGCCTCCCGGGTTTACGCCATTCTCCTGTCTCAGCCTCCCAAGTAGCTGGGACTACAGGCACTCGCCACCTTGCCCGGCTAGTTTTTTGTATTTTTTAGTAGAGATGGGGTTTCACCGGGTTAGCCAGGATGGTCTTGATCTCCTGACCTTGTGATCTGCCCGTCTCAGCCTCCCAAAGTGCTGGGATTACAGGCTTGAGCCACCGCGCCCGGCCTCTTTTTTTTTTTTTGAGATGGAGTCTCCCTTTACCACCCAGGCTGCAGTGCAGTGGCGCAATCTCGGCTCACTGCAACCTCCGCCTCCCAGGGTCAAGTGATTCTCCTGCCTCAGCCTCCTGACTAGCTGGGATTACAGAGGCCTGCACCACATCCGGCTAACTTTTGTATTTTTAGTAGAGATGGTTTCACTGTGTTGGCCAGGCTGGTCTCGAACTCCTGACCTCAAGTGATCCGCCTGCCTCAGCCTCCCAAAGTACTGGGATTTCATGTGTGAGTCACCACACCTGGCTCCCTCCCTCTCTTCCTTCCTTCCCTCCGTCTTTCCTTCTTTCTTTCCTTTTTCTTTTTTTCTTTTTTTTCCTCAGAGTCTTACTCTGTTGCCCAGGCTGGAGTGCACTGGCACAATCCTAGCTCACTGCAGCCTCAACCTCCCAGGATCAAGTGATCGATCCTCCCACCCTAGCCTCCCAAAGTGCTGGGATTGCAGGCATGAGCCACTGCGCCCAGCTCAAGCTCATCTTAGACCTCGCTTCTTCTTATGACCCACAGACTCAAGTCGCACCCATCCCTGTGGCCCTGCCTCTCCCACAAGCTCCACCTCCGTGTGCCTGGCCCCTAACAGCCCACCCTCAGGCCCGCCCCCTGTAAGCCCCGCCCTGGGGCGTGGCCACTCACTGCACTCCTCCTCATCGCTGCCATCGCTGCAGTCGAAGTCCCTGTCACAGCACCAGATGAGGGGCACGCATAAGCCACTGGTGCAGCACTGGAACTTGGTGGGTGGGCACGAGCCTGAGCTGGGGCCTGCCAGAGGGATGCAAATGAAGCCTGGGAAGCTGGAGGCTGGACCCTCCTCCAAGAGCACAGCAGCCACTGGCTGTGACCCGCAGGAGATGGGTGAAGTTCTGGGATGTAGGAACCACACTGGCGGCTGCTTGTTACTGAGCCCCTAGTACAAGTGCGGTTCAGAGTGTAACAGTTCCTGGGTTCACCAAGAGCCCCACTGGGCAGGTGCTACTGCACTCCCCAGGTTACAGAGAAAGGAGATGGAGCCCCACCCCTCCCAGC
>NW_020261866.1:0-3224 GCF_003255815.1 Theropithecus gelada
GGATCACGAGGTCAGGAGATCGAGACCATCCTGGCTAACACGGTGAAACCCCGTCTCTACTAAAAAATACAAAAAACTAGCCGGGCGAGGTGGCGGGCGCCTGTAGTCCCAGCTACTCGGGAGGCTGAGGCAGGAGAATGGCGTAAACCCGGGAGGCGGAGCTTGCAGTGAGCTGAGATCCGGCCACAGCACTCCAGCCTGGGCGACAGAGCGAGACTCCGTCTCAAAAAAAAAAAAAAAAAAAAAAAAAAAAATTAATATTCGCACAGATATCACCCACCACCCACCCCTAGGCGCCCCCAGAATGCCTTCTTCCTCCCCTCGGTCTGCATGGGACCTAGGCAGAGGCTGGCCGCCTGCCGGTCAGGAGTGTGGACACCTGGGCTGTGCTGTGCAGACAGAATTCCCAGATCCAGCCCTCAGGAGCTGTGTGTCTCTGACCAAATGACTTATGTGGGCCTCTCTTTCCTCCTGGGTAAAACAGGTTAGCAACAGCACCCTCCTCGCCCTTACAATAATTAATATTATTAAATTAATCCTCAGAGGTGCTTCCAACAGCCCCTGGCCCAGCGGGGGCTTAGGGAGCTTTTGAGATATTTCTGGGGGTCTTTTTCCACACTGATTCAGGACAGTCGAAAAGGGGCACAGGTCCCAAGCCTGGGGAGGGTCACAGGGGCCACGTGCACCCAGCTTGGCAACATCGAAATCCTTTTTTAAAATCTGACTGCCGTAACTCCCCTAGCCCTGAAGACAGGCCCCGCTAACCCCATTCCCTGCCTGCTCAGTTCCACTTCAACACTCGTCTGCCTGGGTGATGCCGCACTTGGCCCACTCAGGGGGCCTCTGAGCCCTCAACACCTCACAGCACAGAGCAGGGCCACGGCCTGCCCAGGCCTCCAGGCAACGCGTGCAAGGTGGGTGGAAGGATGAGGGGGCTTCACTCCTCCTACCGGCCTTCCCCCCAAGCCCTGGGATCAGCCATCAGCCCACCTGCCCCCCAGGTCACCGACTGCCCCTCTGCAGCCAGGGGGTCACTGGAACTGCCCAGGGGAGGGAGTGGCTAACGTGGGCCTCCACCTGCCAGCCCTTGCACTGTGGTGCACCCATCGCTGTCGGCGGTCATGTTGGAGGGGACGAAGAAGGGCAGTGGGCGCTCTCTGCAGCTCCCTCCCCACCACGTCCCTCTCCGGCCAGGCGGTGCCACTGCCCGACTGGAAGTGGGGCCAGGCCGACCAGCAGCCCTGGAAGTCCAGTCCTTCCTGCTCACTGTCCGCATTTCACAGGCCAGAGCCCAGACGCTGACCAAGCTCTCCCAGTGGGGCACCGAGGCGGGGTGGGAGGGGCCGGACACAGCCCTTCTGGGGGTTTTGGGGCTCCTCCCACCCCTGGCCTGTCTCGAAATCCAGGCTTCTGGTCAAAGCTGTGTTTTCCTCTCAGGAAGACCTGGGGTGGGAGGAGGATTCCAGGGCCTTCCTCCAGGCTCTGTCCAGGACGTGTGTGCCCCAGGCCTCAGTTTCTCCAGCCAATCACTAGGGGTGCAGAGAAGTCAAGGGAAGAGAGATCCCCACAGCCTCCCTGCCCAGTTCTGGGGGTCCAGGGTCCATGGGGGCCGTTCAGGGGTGCCCAGGCCTGGAGGAGGAGAGACAGGCGGGAAAATCGCAGCCTTCCCAGGCCCGGCGCGCTGTCCGTGGTGCTGAAACCGCGCCCGCCCGGCGGGCCCCATCTACACCCTCCACAACCCACCTCACACCCCACTCGTGGACAAACACACACGCAGCCGTCCACGGTCGCGCGTGTGAGACCTGCCTACGGCTCACACTACTGCCCACCGGTGCACACCGGCCCCGTGCGCACAACGCACGCCCGCCACCTGGTCCCAACACGTACGAACCACACGTCCCACCACGATAAACCCACCCGGGGCGCACACGCCCGAGACCACCACGCAGACACACCCCTGGAGACACACCTTCCGGGCCACACGCTTGCGCCCCGGGAACCCCGCCGCCGTCACGCGCCCCTGTTCACACACAGCCCACGGGGACACGCGCCGGTCTCACTCTCCGGCCACAGCACGCACAGCCCGGGAACCAGGACCGCAGACATCGGCGGCGGTGGTCTCGCGCCGGCCCTGCTCGGAGCCTTCCACGCATTAGCCGGCTGATCCACAGCGGTATCTACACACCCACCGCCACATGCGCGCACCGCCCGCGGCTCGGGTGGAGCGGCTCCTGGAGACACAGCTTGGGGACCCGCACGCTTTCCAGGCCCGCCGCTCCGGGCGCGCCTCCTCGCAGGCGGGGCGCGGGTGGACGCCGTGGGAGCCGCTTAACCCCCTCTCCCCCGGCCTCCCTCGGGCGCGTCCTTCCCGGGCGCCCTTCGTTCCTCCTCCCTTCCGCTCCGCCGCCTCTCTGGGGCCCACGTTCCCCTCTATTCGTCCTCTGCGCCCCTCGGCGCTCAGACCCTGGCCCTGCGGCCCACCCCACCCGCCGCGCCGCAGGGCGGAGGATGTCGGGGCGCGTGGCAGGGGGGCGCTCCGGGGTCACCCCGGGAGCCCCCCAGAGGCGGAGCCTCGCGCGCCGGGGTCACTCCGGGGCGGGTCCTGGACACGCCCGAGGTCACCGAGGAGCCCCGAGGTCACCGGCCGGGCGCGCCGCCCCGCCCTCCCCAGGCGCTCCAAGGACGGCCCCCGCGCGCCGGCTCCCCGGGCCCCCTCGCGCCGACCGGCCCTCCCGGAGGCGGTACCTGAAGTCGCTGTACGGGTGGATGATCCAGGCCCCCGCCGACTTGACGCGCTCCTGCTCGCGCTCCACGGCCTTCTGGCTGCCGAACATCCGCAGCGAGAACTTGTTGACGCCCGGCTGCAGGAGCGCGCCGAACTGGCGCTGCATGAAGCTGGCCTGGCTGCCGCGCGGCTCCCCCGCCGGGCCCGCCTCCTCGCTGCCCGCCTCCTCCGCCGGCCCCGGCCCCGGCGCGGGCCCCGAGGCCGCCCCGCGGCACGAGAACGACACCTTGGGCCCCCGCGCCGGGCCCTCGGGCCCCGCGGGGCTGCACTGCGGCTCGCCGCGCCCGCACTCGCCGTTCGGGCTGCCCTTGGCCGTGCTCGCCGCGCCCGGGGTGCCGGGGCGGCCGCACGAGCTGTCGCGGCTGCGGAGCCGGCCCCGCGGGCCGCCCTCGTCCGCCGCCTCCAGGGGCAACGCCTCGGCCCGGGGCGGCTGCTGGGG